>NW_026652279.1:31764029-31956607 GCF_009828535.3 Hylobates moloch
AGAGGCGCAGGCGGAGGCGCGGCTGCCAGAGCGCAGCGCGCCCGGAGCCGGGAGCGGACGCGACGCCCGGCGCTGCCCCAGCCGCCGCCCCCGCGCTCGCGCCCCCTCCTCCTCCCCCGCCCCGCGCCCCCGCCTGGCGGCCCCGCCCCGGAGGCTCGCGCCCCGCGCCCCCACTGTTCTGCGCGCCGCGCGGAGTCCGAGGCGCGCCGGGGCCGGGCGGGCGCCAGGGGGTGCGGGCCCCGCGGGGCGGCCGCGGAGGGAGGCGGTGTGCGGAGTCGCACTGGGACCGGCGGACGGACTGACGCGCCGACGGCGGCCCGGGCCCCGCGCGCTGAAGATGAACAGAGCAGGTAGGAGGCCCGGAGACCTCCGGCGCCGAGGCACGAGCGCGAGGGACCCCGGCCGGGCGCTCCAAATTGGAGCTCCCGGGGCGCCCGGGACTAGCTGCCCGAAATCCTCTGACCTTCCCGTGCCGCTCGGCCTTGGCCAAAGCATGCGCGGCTCCGGGGTCCCCTCGCCGAGGAGGCTGAGAATCGGGGGCCCCCGTCCGAAGCGCCCTGCCTCAGGGACCTTCCCAGCCTTGGCGAGGCCGCGCCCTGGCCGTGCGCGCCAGTATCCCACTCCCACGGCGGTCCCCGGAATGAGGGTCCCGTCCACAACAGAGAAAGACGCCCCTTTCGCAAAAGCGACTTGGTCGGGCCCCAAAACCTTTTCCCTCCATTCCCCAGCGTCCCGGACAGGTCCTTGCTCACCTCTCAGGGGCCACACCGGACCCACGGGGCTGGTTCCGGAGCTCTCCCCGACTCCGGGACCAGTTCCCAGCCCTTCAGTACTCGGCATACCGGAAGAAGGATCCCTGCTCACTTCTCTCCTCCTAGACCCCGAGGCTTGGAGCTCACTCTCCAGATGAGACTAAAACGCTCTAAATTAATCCCCACATAGCGCACCCCTCCATCGCAGCGCCCTGGCCAGGGGCCTCCATTGTGCCTCCCCTAGGGGACCCAATGCCAAGGGGACGCTCCTCGCGGCCGCGCTGAGCCGCTCCAGGTTCCCCCACCCCCAGTCCATCGCGTTCCTGCTCTATGAATTTGACTCCCCCAGCTCATCCCTGCAGTTCAGAGATTCCGTGAAATCAAAATGTGTTTGAAATCGCAGGGATCCCTCCAGAGTAGTGCCATTTAACGGATTGAGAAAGTGAGACTCGGAGATGGGTGGTGCATGGAACCCAGTCCTCGGGATTCCCAACTCCATCTAAGGGGAGGGCAGAAAGTTCCCTTAAGATGAGAGTTTGCAAGGGAACAGTCCCAGCTAACTTCATCTGCCTGCCAAGGAGCAATCACCGCTCTATTTTCTTTTTCTCACAGAATTTAGTAGAAGGCAGCCCGCTCCCCGACCAACACCCTTGTCCAAAGCCATACTCCAAAACACACATCCCTAAAGAAACAGGAAGCCACCATTTTGGCTGTCTTGGAACCATATCCTGCTGATCTGTGTGTGTGTGTGTGTGTGTGTGTAGGATTTTTTCTTTAAAAAATCTTTCTAATGAAAAAAAGTCATTGTTTTAGCAGTGAGGTGCAGGCTGCGCGTTCAGACAGTCTGGGAGTGTGGCAGCCACCTTCCGTGTCCAGGCCCTGTTATTGCTGGGCATACAAGCACCTGGACAGTTAGTGAGTGTGGGTCACAGAATTGGGGAGCAGGATCGGGGGTGCCACTTTGCGGGAATGGAAGAGGCTGAAACAGAGGCCCGGAGCCCAGCCAGCCACTGCTTAGAAAGGGGGTTGCCTCCTGCCTGTGCTGGCGTGGCTGAACAGAGCCAGGCTAGCTTTTTCCTACACTCCTAATAAAACTCGCTTTATAACAATGGTGAGAGCGTTTCCAGTTTTCCCACGTTTTCCTGCATGAGGCTTGGGCAGACCCTCCCTTCTCTGAGAATCTGGGGGATGGAGTGAGTCGGAATAAACTTAGAGGCAGGTTTGGTCCCAGGAAATCTTAGCTGTTGTCACTCTTGGGTTCAGCCTTCCTGTAATTTGTCTCCAGTGTAAACCTGGTTCCTTTTTCAATGTGATGGTAATGATACCAGCCTCACATTCAGACCGTGCACCATGGTCTGAATTTCCTGATCACGTGGCATGGTGGTTCACAGACTCCATAGGACTGAATCTCAGAACCATCATATGCTTAGTTATGTGACATTAAGCAGGTTATTCAACCTCTCTACACCTGTTTCTCTGAAAAATGGGGTTGGTAAGATTAAATAGACTAAAACATGTAAGGTGCCTAGAAAGAACAGTGTCTGTAGCAGAGCAACCAGTAAATACCAGCTAATATTTATTTGGTACTTACCAGCTAATATTTATTGGGTACTTGGTATTGCTTTTAGGTGTTTTACTTCTATCAGTTTATTTAGTTTTCACAGTCACCTTATGAGGTGAGTACCATTGCCATCCCCATTTTATAGATGGGAAAATTGAGGGGCAGAGATTTTATGGTCACTGGTTTATTGAAGGGCTGAGACAAGATTGAAACACAGACTGTCCAGCCTGAGAGCCTGCTTTTTTATCCAGTGCCTAACATGTAGTAGGGTGTGGGAAATGTTTGCCAGTCGGCTATTAGGCATCATGTCTGTTATTTTCCTGAACTTCTCAACGGCCTTATGAAAAAAAAGGGAGTGTTTCATCATTTTACCAAAAAGGAAACTGAGGCTCAGAGAGGCAAAATGATGTGCCCAAGATCACAGAGCTGACGTATAGCAGAGATGGGATGGGAGCCCAGCCTTCCTGAGCCTGAGCGTGCTCTTCCCACACTGTCCTGTGCTGTCTTCCTGGTAGTGCCCTGTCGTGGATCACTGGACCAGCCTAACAGCAGCCTAATTAGAAATCATCAGGCTTGGCTTGGACATTCCAGCAG
The DNA here is from genome assembly GCF_009828535.3 of Hylobates moloch. Taxonomy (NCBI): domain Eukaryota; kingdom Metazoa; phylum Chordata; class Mammalia; order Primates; family Hylobatidae; genus Hylobates; species Hylobates moloch. Next base: position 31,766,937 of record NW_026652279.1, read on the forward strand.
GCACCCAGGAATGAAAGTTAAATTAAGATGTAATTGGAAGGTGAAATTGGAAGATAATTACTCTTGCAACATATGGTTATGAGAGGTCCGGGGGAATATAGTGAACTGCAGCTGAAACAGACTTTGTAACTGAAGATGGGATGTCAGAGGATGTCTTAAGAAGAGCCAGGAGTTTAGAAGGCTGTGGGCGCCCAGAGCAAACCAGACTGACTGACTGGTCCCATCCCCTCAGTCTACAGATGGGGAAGCTGAGGCCCGGAAAGGGGAAGGGACTTGCCCAAGATCACACCTCCAGTTAAGGCAGAGCCAGGTGTGAAGATCAGGGCTCCTGGCTCCCCATCCAGTGCTCCTCCCAATCCCCCTGCTAATTGAACTTCTACATAGCCGACAAGGGAGCAGCAAGCACGAACATGTGAGTGACAGATATTTAATTAAAATATAGAGAGAAAATATAAACTGGTACCAGGGGGCTGGCTGAGGATGATTTCTATCACTAGAAGCTGTTAAAAATCTCTTCCTCCTGTCAATGCGATTCCCCCACCCCCTAGTTAACTCCTGCCATCTTGGCTGAAAGGGTGTTTGGAGTTTGAGTCATCCTCAGGCATAGCAAATTGCCAGGAGCCCCTGGGCATTAATAACTCAGGATGAGGAGGGACCGACCCCCAGGCTCCGTGATACAAGGAGAGAGAAGGTTCACACCATAGCTTTCTCCAGAGGAACTCAGGAGAGCCCAGAAGGTCCACCAGCTACATCCATGCTGGGTTCTGGACAGCGAATCCAGAGAAGGAAACCGCAGCTCTGATTTAGCCTATAGTTTCGCCCTACCATACCCTAAAGCTCAGCATACCCTAAAGTTCCCTGGAATGCTCTATCCAGGTGGAGCCTATTTTTTAATTGTGAAAATCCTCCTGTCCTTCAACCTGCACTCAATGCTCTCTCTGAGTCTTCTCTAGGCAGAATTGCCCTTAGACCTAGATAACATGATGCTGAGGTCAGGAGCTCCATCTGGCTCCCTTTTGTGATGCAGGTGAATAGGAGGGGGCAGAGCTGGATGCTCTCATACTCTTGATTTGTTTGCACCCTCCTCATCTCTGCTGCCTGGGGCCCCCAGAGCTCCTTCCTTGGCCCTGCCCTCTTCTCTGTCCCCACTCATGCCTCTGGTGATCTCAACAGGCTCCTGCCTTAAATTCCATCTCTATGATGGTGACCTCCAGCCAGACTTCTCTTCAGAAGCCAGAGCCTGCTTGACATCTCCAGCTGCTTGACATCTCCACCAGGGTGTGTAGTAGGTGACTGTGAATGGAGTTTGACCCGTGCAAATTGAAATTCTGGATTTCCCTCCCCAGCACCTGCAGTCTTTCCTGTTCCAGTTGGCAGAAACTTCACCTTTCTAGTTGCGCAGACTCAAAACCTTGGTGTCGTTCTTGACTTTTCTCTTTCTTTTACACCCCACATTCATATGGTCAGCAGATCCCTTCAGCTCTCCTTTCCTGTTCAGAATCTGACCTCTTTTCACCTCAGCCTGGTCCAAGCCTCCATCATCTCTGCTTGGATAATTGCAGGAGTCTCCTCACTAGTCTCCCTGCTTCCTTCCTCACCATTTCAGTTTATTTCAACACATTAGCCAGAATGTGCATGTCCATCTGCTCAAAACCCTGCAGTGGCTTCCCACGTCACTCTGACTCAAAGCCCTGCATAATCCGCACCCTCCTATGATTCCTCTAGCCTCATCTGCTTCTCCTGCTTCATCACTCGCTCCCCTCTGGCTATGCTGGCCTCTTCGCTGTTTCTTGGATGCCAGGTGAGTCCTAGCTTTCCTCACCACTTTCATGTCTTTGCTCACATGTCCTCTCAGTGAAGCCTATGCTGGTCACTCTATCTAAAATTGCAAAAAGAAAATACTCCTCATCATTTTGCATAGACTTTATCATCATCTAGCATATGATATGTAATGTACTTACCCTTTCTCTTGCATATTTCCCACCACCTCTCAGTACAAGGTCCTTGAGTCTGGGGGCTTTGTCAAACACTTATTGATGCGTCTAAAGAATCTAGATTAGGGCCTGGCACATAGTTGGTACTCAATAAATATGTATTTAGTGGAATTAGACTAAGAGAAATTGAATGGGAGCAAATGAAAGCTAGTTGTTCACTTTCTGGTCAGTTAGTAGTTCTGAGCCCTGGACCCAGCCTTACATACATTTTTTAACGGCCCAGCTGTTTCTGGTCACCCTGGCGTTAGTTTCCCTGCATTTTATCCTTCTCTGCTTCACCAGATGCTGGGACCTCTGAGTCTCCATCATAGAAGAAACACTCTGTGGCAAAAAGGGGATGGCAGAGGGTCAGATGACAACACTAGAAAGCAGGAAACCCAGGTTCTACCAGGGCCCTGCTCTGGACTCGCTGGGTAGCCCCACACCAGCCACTCACCCTGTCTGTGCCTCAGTTTCCTCATCCTTCAGTGAGGGTCAGATGAAGCCTTTCTGCTTTTGGCTTGCCTTGATCTCAGAAGGGATGTGGCTGAAGCACTCTGCGCCTGGGGCTGGAAGCACAGGACAGGCGCTGAGTGTTTGCTATTCCCAGAGGCTCCTGTGGGGAAGTCATTTTCTTGCAGGATCATGCCTCAGACACCCACCATAACCTTTCCCTAGGAGACAGTGCCTGCAGATCAATAGCTTGATTGGATGAAGGATTGGGTGGGAGGGGGGTGATATAGGCAAGGTGATGGTCATTTTTCTTGGCCCACCTGTCCCTTTTGTCATGTCTCATGGCACCCATGTGAAATGCCCACCTGTTAAGGATGAGAAATGAGAGTCCCACCCCCAAAGAATAATTTCGTGCCAATGCCTGCCACCCAATGTTGACAGTGTGAAGCTCATATTGCGCAGTGTATCAGTGTAGAGCAAGACTTCAACCAAGGGAAGATCTGGGATAGGCAAAGATGGACTTTATCTGAACAACGGCTACTATTTATTATTGCTATGTGAAGACCTGCTATTGAGCCTTTTTGATATATTATGTAGCATTTAATTTTTAAAACAACCCATTGAGGGTAGGTGCTGTGTGGCACCCATTTTACAGATGAAGAAACTGAGGCTGAGTTTCATAGCTGATAAGTAGCAAAGTCAGGATTTGACCCAGATCAGCCAGGCTCCAAAGGCTCCCTCTATTACCCTACTCTAACAGGTAGCTGAAGCATATCTTTTTAAGCTCCAATGTTTTGTTTTTCACTAATATGGATAGACATTTTTCTAAACTAGGACACACGTGACTGTGTACAGAAACAAGGAGTTTGATAGTCACTATTTCTAGAAGATTCTGGGTCATTGTATGGATGTCAGTGGCTGGCCTGGGCATTGATGTGGATGAAATGGTGTGGATTAGGGGTTTGATGCAGTGGCTGTTTTAACCTTTAAACCCATTGGCACTGATACCAACTTTGGCTTCAGAAATACTGAAATTGAGGTGCCAGTGGTACAGTCCTATGGAGATGTCTAAAACCAGTTAGAGCTGTGCTGGATAGTACCGTAGCCACCAGCCACATGTGGCTAGTGAGCACGTAAAATGTAGCTAGTCTAAATTGAGATGTGCTGCAAATGTAAAATGCATATTAGATTTGGAACACTTAGTATGAAAAAAGAATGTCAAACACCTCATTAATACATTTTATATATTGATTACATATTGAAATGATAATATTTGGATATATTGAGTCCAATAAAATATATTGTTAAAATTACTTTTACCTTTTTTTTTTTTTTTTTGAGACAGAGTTTTGCTCTTGTCACCTAGGCGGGAGTGCAGTGGCTCAATCTTGGCTCATTGCAACCTCTGCCTCTCAGGTTCAAGTGATTCCTCTGCTTCAGCCTCCTAAGTAGCTGAGACTACAGGCGTGTGCCACCACACCCAGCTAATTTTTGTGTTTTTAGTAGAGACGGGGTTTCACCATGTTGACCAGGCTGGTCTCGAACTCCTGACCTCAAGTGATCTGCCCACCTTGGCTTCTGAAAGTGCTGGGATTACATGTGTGAGCCACTGCACCCAGCCTTACCTATTTATTTTTAATGTGCCTACAAGATAATTTAAAATTACCTATGTAGTGATATATGTGGCTCACATTCCAGGGACAGCCCTGGATTAGAGATTAGTGGTGTTAGATGTTTCAGGGACAAAACTGGGCCTAACATGCTTGGGAAGAGAAGAGTTTGCTGGCAGAGATCTCCCGGCAGTCTGCTTCATCTTCCCTCCTGTTAGGAGCCAGGCTGTTATTTTGAGGCCACTTGTGTCATACCCAAGCCTTAGTGGGAATGGAGCTGGGAGATTAGACCATGCTGAAGGGGAAACGTGGGAGTCCTAATCCATGGGTGATGGGGATCCAGGCAGTACTTTTGAAACAGAGATGTTGGGATGGAGATGGATTCTATGCCCTCAGTATGCAAGGGAGCGTAGGGGGGCAGGCAGGTGACAGGGAAGCCAGGGAGGAGGCATGGGCAGTCTTGTGGCAGAGAGATGCTGAACTCAAAAGTTGGCAACCACTCATTTGACCGTTCCCCTTCTCTAGATCCTTCTTATCCTGCAAATCTTAGCTAAAATGTCACCTTCTTTAAGAGGTCTTCCCTGGCCACAGCAGCCCATGCTTCTCTAATTCCTGTTGCATTGTAGTCTGCACCACATCTTTTATTCTGCCATGGTCAGAAGGTCCTCAGCATCCACAGGGAAGAGACATTTTGCAGATATCCATGTTGGCAAGTATTATATAATTTCTCCCATGAAATTTGCATGCCCATGAAATTTGGGTGTAGGTCTGGTTGGACACAGTCCTGAAGCATGCAGATTCCAGACGTGACCCCCCAGCAGAAGCACACATCACTGTTTCAAACCTCTGGAGTGTCATTCATGAAGGGATGAAATGGCAGCTATTCAGTCATAATATTCCAAGGGTCCCCTGCGCTACCCTCCAGTTGTTCTAACTCAACTGTGAGTTCTCAGCAGAGTCTGTTTTCTCTTCTTGACCCTAGGAGACCCTGCCGTCTGCAGTGCTATGCGTGTCGCTAGTGGGTACCCAATGGAGCAGCTGTAGAAGTGGGGATGTAAGCTCCACGAGGGCAGCAGGGAAGGTGATGGCAAGTTCAGCCTTTTCTCTTGGTCTCTGGCTCATAGAAAGTATTTATCAGTAGCTGCTGGATGAATGAATGCACTGACCTGGACACTTCATTTGAGGAGCACAGGATTTCGTTTGGTTGATTTTCGTTAGTTGTGCTGCGTGTAGAAGAAAGGTCTGTTCACTTTGTTTACAGAATGAATCTTTAGTGGAAAATCAAGGGGTTTTCAAGATTCTGGTGGAGGGCTTAAGCCTAAGACAAAGCACTAGAGGTGGGCTTCACATGGGCGGACGGAACCATCTGCGGCGTCCCCTGCAAGTGGTGTGTAGGAGACTCTGAATGGAAATAAAGTTAATTGTACTTTTTCTCTTTTTCTCTATTTTTGTTGTCTAGATTCACCAAAACCACCTGTCGCTCCCAAGCCGAAGACTACCAGTCCACTGACGCCAGTGACAGCGCCCAAATTCCCTTCCTCAGCCAGGCCCGAGAGTCTTCACACTCCAAACTCCATGTTCAGGGGCCCGAAGCCCCCCATTGCCCCCAAGCCCAGGCTGACTGCCCCAAACGAGTGGAGAGCCAGTGTGCACCTAAATGACAGCTTGAACAAATGCAGCAACGGGCGCCTGCTCTGTGTAGACAGGGGGCTTGATGAGGGTCCCCGGTCCGTCCCAAAGTGCTCTGAGTCAGAGACCGACGAGGATTACATCGTGGTCCCCAGGGCTCCGCTGAGGGAGGATGAACCCAAGGATGGGGACAGTGTGGGGAACAAAGCCCTGGTGTCTCCAGAGGCCTCTGGGGAAGAGGAAGAGGAGCATGAGGAGGGAGGTGAAGCATGTATCCTGGAGGGGACGGGAGCTGGTGAGGATTCAGTGGCCCCCGCTGCTCCGGGTGCAGGAGTGCTGAGCAGGGAGGGTGAGGAAGGCACAGACCTCGCTCTTGAGGACGAAGGGGAGGGCTGCGCTGATGAGCCTGGGACACTGGAGCAGGTGTCCAGAAGTGAGGAGGAAGAGAAGCTGGTGCAGCCACACAGGGAGTGCAGCCTGGAGGACAGTGGGCCTTGGGCTGGGGAGGGGGTCTTCCAGAGTGACCTCTTCCTGCCTCACATCCATGGAGAGGACCACGAGCCCCCCGACACCCCCGGGGAGGCAGAGGAGGAGGATGAGGAAGGCTGTGCCAGCACAGACCCAGCGGGGGCAGATGAGGGTTCGGGTCCTGACAGGCCCACTGAAGACATGGGACAGGATGCTGAGGATGCCAGTGAGGAGCCCCCTGAGAAGGAGGAGCCGGCCGGGGTCCAGGAGGCAGAGACGGCCACGGACTGCCCTGAAGTTCTTGAGGAGGGATGTGAAGAGGCCACGGGTGTCACAGGTGGGGAACAGGTTGACCTCAGTGAACCACCTGACCACGAGAAGAAAACCAACCAAGAAGTGGCAGCCACCACCCTGGAGGACCATGCACAGGATGAGCCCGCTGAGGAGAGCTGCCAGATTGTCCCTTTTGAGAATGACTGCACGGAAGACTTTGTGACTTCCCTCACAGGAAGCCGCTATGAGTTCTTCCCAACTGAGAGCACCTCTTTTTGCAGCGAGAGCTGTTCTGCTCTTTCTGAATCAGCGAAAGATTTAGAATCAGAGCAGGCACCAAAGCTGGGGCTGCGTGCGGAGGAGAACCCCTTGGTGGGGGCTTCGTGTGGCCAGTGTGGCTCCCTACAGGGTGGAGCGGCAGAGGGTCCTGCAGCCCCTGATGTGGTGGTCGTGCTGGAGGAGGAGGCCTTGGATGATGCGTTGGCCAACCCCTATGTGATGGGAGCGGGCCTGCTGGGTCAGGCAGCCCCTGGAGAAGGAGGGCAGGCTGCATCGGACGCCCTGGGTGGTTATGGCTCGAAAGAAGAAATGAACTGTGAGGCAGAGGGTGGCCTGGTCCCCGCAGACAGGAAGAATACCAGCATGAGGGTCCGGCCCCACTCTGGGAAGGTGGCCGGCTATGTCCCAGAAACTGTCCCTGAAGAAACCGGACCTGAGGCGGGCTCGTCAGCCCCTGGCATTGGAGGTGCCGCAGAGGAGGTAGGAAAGACGCTTTTGTCATTGGAGGGGAAGCCCCTGGAAGCCAGCAGGGCCTTGCCAGCAAAGCCCAGGGCCTTTACTTTATACCCTCGGTCATTCTCCGTGGAAGGCCGAGAGATTCCGGTCTCCGTGTACCAGGAGCCTGAGGGGTCAGGGTTGGATGACCACAGGATAAAGAGGAAAGAGGACAATCTCTCTCTGTCATGTGTGATTGGCTCCTCTGGGAGTTTCTCCCAGAGAAACCACCTTCCGTCCAGCGGCACCTCCACGCCTTCTTCCATGGTAGACATCCCACCTCCTTTCGACCTGGCCTGCATCACCAAGAAGCCCATCACAAAGAGCTCTCCCTCACTCCTGATCGAGAGCGACTCCCCGGACAAGTACAAGAAGAAGAAGTCATCCTTTAAGCGGTTCCTGGCACTGACGTTTAAGAAGAAGACAGAGAACAAATTGCACGTGGATGTGAACGTGTCTTCCTCTAGGTCCTCTTCAGAATCCAGCTACCACGGGCCTTCCAGGATTCTGGAAGTGGACCGGAGAAGCCTCAGTAACTCCCCTCAGCTTAAGTCTCGGACTGGGAAGCTCCGGGCTTCTGAATCCCCCTCCTCCCTCATCTTTTATAGAGATGGCAAGAGGAAAGGTGTCCCCTTCAGCAGGACGGTGTCCAGAGTGGAGTCCTTCGAAGACCGCTCCCGGCCACCCTTCCTGCCCTTGCCACTGACCAAGCCACGGTCCATCTCCTTCCCCAGCGCTGACACTTCAGACTATGAGAACATTCCAGCCATGAACTCGGACTATGAGAATATCCAGATTCCACCCCGGAGACCTGCCAGGGCTAGCGCGTTCACGAAGCTGTTTGAAGATCAGAGCAGAGCCCTGTCCACAGCAAACGAAAATGATGGCTACGTGGACATGAGCAGCTTCAACGCATTTGAGAGCAAACAGCAGAGTGCAGACCAGGACACAGAAAGGTACCTGACATTCTGTTTCCTTTCTTGTTCGGCAGCTGTAACTATCCAAGAGGCAGCGTGGGTGTGGGGGACAGATGGACTTGCTTTCCGGCCTCAGGCTCTGTTTCTTACTAGCTGTGTTGACTTGGGGTGAGTGGCTTTATATCTCTGAGCCTCAGTTACTTCATCCATGAAATGGGACTCATGCTACCTCATGGTAGAGAGTTTAAGAAAATCAGAGTAAGGCTGGGCGCAGTGGCTCATGCCTGTAATCCCAGTACTTTGGGAGGCCGAGGTGGGCAGATCACAAGGTCAAGAGATTGAGACCATCCTGGTCAACATGGTGAAACCCCATCTCTACTAAAAATACAAAAATTAGCTGGGCGTGGTGGCACACGCCTGTAGTCCCAGCTACTCGGGAGGCTGAGGCAGGAGAATCGCTTGAACCTGGGAGGCGGAGGTTGCAGTGAGCCGAGATCACGCCACTGCACTCCAACCTGGCCATAGAGCGAGACTCTGTCTAAAAAAAAAAAAAGAAAAAGGAAAAGAAAATCAGAGTAGGTATTCTCTGTGAAAGCAGTGTATAAGATGCCAAATACGGTACATGTGAAAGCATTTTTGTTTACATTATTTGGGAGACAGTTCTCGTTATCTCCTAGGTAGATGGCTTTGCTACTCGCCTCTGAGACAGTCACCAAGAGAGAAGGTTCTGGAATCTTGCCAAACTAAATATCTTTCACATCAGGAAAATACCTTAAATTGAGATTGATACCTTTTTATTGAGTGACTATACACTGTATTCAACAGGGAACTAGAAAAGACTATTTAAATTGTTTAAAGAGCTGATGGTGCCCTGAGCTAAATTACCGAATGGAAGTCTTTAAGAGCTACATCCAAGCTTGTTTTTTTTTTTTTTAATTGATTCACTTTGGAAGTGAGAGTGAGACACTGAAGTTATTGAACAACAGTGGGGGTGTTCTGACCTCACCTTCCCAAGACTGACTGAATGCCCCTCATTGATCATCCCGAGTGGATAATTGCCAAATCTTGCTATTCCTCATGGAATTGTGGACACAACTTAAAGGTGATGCAGTTGGCCCTGAACCATCCTCATTGTTTGGGGGCACCTGATCTGAATTAACGAAAAACCAAAGTGGTTGTGATTTTAAAAGAAACCCTCTGATTCTTTTCCCTCATGTGCAGAAACTTAAGCCAGTCCTACACAGCTGTTGCTGCTAGGAATTCCTAGGGGACCCGCAGTCTTGACTAGATAAGGATGATTTGCAATTAGCATTTGCTGTTGTTGGAGTAGAGCTGCTAGGAAGCGTTTGCATGGATAATTCTCTTGAGTATTTTGCATGGTTCGCCGTCCTGGCTCCATCTTCTCACTATCCCAAGTCTGGGTAAGGCGATTTATTTATTAGTTCTTTCTAAGATGAAAAGATTTTTTTTGCCAGAGCAAAGGTAAACACCAGCACAGCCCGAGGGACTGAGTTTAATTTGGAGAATGTGGACTCGTGCGAGCTGCAAGAGGGGTAGAGAGGCAGAGTCAACAAGTTCATTACATTAATAACAATTGGCAGGGGTGGACAAGACCCATCCCCAGCTGAGTGCCTCCTAGCACTGAGGAAGGCAGAACCAAGCTTTGCAACAATAAACTCTCTGTGCTCAAAGAGACCGCCCACCTCTAACAGGTGCTTACCCAGTGTACTTGAAATCCTCAGCCACAGGGAACCCATCACTCCCAGAGCCGCCTCATTGGGTGCTGGGTACTCTGATCATGAGAAAGAGTTTCTCTGTGACTGAGGCATATACTGTTCCCCTGTAATATCCCTCCCCAACTCATGGTTCTTCTCTCTCAAGCCAGGTGAGGGAGCTTATTTCATCTTTTTTACGATAGCCCTTCACAAATTGAAATCTGCCTCTGTTGAATCACAGAATTTTATAGCTGGAGGAAACTTCAGACACAAGTCCTGTTACAGAAGAGGAAACTGGCACAGAGAGGAAAAGGCACTTGCATAAGCTCTCTCAGTAAGTTACTGGAGAAATCAGTGTCCAAACCCAGACTTCTTGACTTCTGGATCAGGAATTTGTAGTGAATTATGTGAGGGGATACCAGGTCTGGTTGTGCAGGCTGCGCATTGTACAATCACAAGAGCAACTCTTCACCTTTTGGTCTATGTATGGTGCCACCTGGGGTGTGCAATGCACAGGCTGCTTGGCTATGTGTGAAAGACCTGTTGCCTTGGTCTGTACTTTGTGCAAAAAACAAAACAAAGAGGCCTTTTCATCCAGACAATTATGACAATAGGGAATAAAATATCTAAGACAACACTAAAGCTCCTGGATCGTGACTGTTTACTGTGTGCCAAGCACTATGCTAGGTGCGTTCTTTGCATTAGCTCACATTTGATGCTACAGCCTAGGGCCTTGGTTGAGTGTCTTGAACTGTCAGACTCTGAATTTCAAAAGCATGGTTGCACCACTCTGATGCTATTTTGCCAAAGGCCAGACTGACTGGAATAAATCTCCCATACAGGAACCACATCCTCTTGGACATCAATCAGTGAGCAAAGCTTTCTTCCGCTTTCCTACATGAAACAGATGAAAGCAAAGGGGGAGAAAAATCCCCACTTTGGGCTGCAGCAGGTCTGGGCAAGGGAGCTTTGAGACCCATATCGCCAAGAGGCATGAGTGACTGCCGTGGGGCCGGGGGACCCTGCTCGTTTGCCTGAATAGGGGCTTTGAGTACAGAGTGGAGGGGATGCTGCTGATCTGAGACCTGTGCCTAGGGGTGCTTGGGGTTGGACGGGATGAGAGGGTGGGGAGGCAGTTCCTTCCTCCTTCTACTACTTGTCCTGCCCCATACCTTGCTTTAGTGTGAGGATTAAAGGCAGAAGGCAAAATAAATACCCATAGCCCTGACCGAAGGCAGGTCAGTGCACCAGACATGGATTCAAAGCCTAAGGTCCCAACACTTGTTATGGGACCTTGGAAGAGGCTGGGCCGCAGTTTGCTCATCTGTAAAATGGTGAGGTTGGAGCAGTTTTGTATTTCTCAACCATTCACCTTTCCTGGACTACATTTACCATTTCCATTATACTGCCTATACTTTGACTCATTACTTTTCTTTAAATCAGCCCATCTTTTTTATTTAGAAAAATGTAACGGAAACTTTTTGTCACTATTGGGAAATGGAAAAACAGTATCAGTTGCCATAAATAGAAGGCAATTGTAAAAATAAGATAGAACAGTAAAACAACATGGGTAAAGACTAGCTTGAGGTGATTCCTTGCCAAGGCTGGGAGCTGGAAGCCTGATCTCTTTGTTAAACAGGGAGAGGTGTTAAAGATACGCTTGCACCACATGGAGACTTTCTACCTGGCAAAACCAGAAGAATCCAAAAGGACTAAGAAGGAAGTAACTCTCTCATGGTGTGATTCAGTGTTATTTAAATCCAAGCCCTTTTTCTACTAAAAGTATCTCCCTTCAAGAAACAGTGTATAATAGAATTCAGAGAGCCCTTAGCGACCCTGAAACTGGGTGAGCAGCAACTCAGGGTCTAATGGATGATTGTAAAGTTTCTTCTGTGTAGTTACTTCCTTTGAGATTTGCGTAGATAGTAGCATGTTAGTAGCTATAGTAATACTGTTAACAATCTTTTATAAATGTATTACCTATGTCCATTTTTTTCAATGGTATACAAAAGAAGGTTTTATCATTCTTTAGTTTAAAATGTATACCTGGGCTGAGTGCAGTGGCTTACGCCTGTAATCCTAATGCTTTGGGAGGCCAAGGCAGGAGGATCACTTGAAGCCAGAAGTTTGAGACCAGCCTGGACAACACAGTGAGACTCCCATCTCTACGTATACACTCCCATCTCTACATATATATATATGTGTACACACACACACACACACACACATATATAAATAGCTGGGCATTGTGGTACGCATCTGTAGTCCCAGCTGCTCAGGAGGCTGAGGTGGGAGGATCACTTGAACTAGGAATTTCAGGCTGCATTGAGCTGTCATCATGCCACTGCACTTCAGCCTGGCTGACAGAGCAGACCCTGATTCAAAAGAAAAATGAAATGAAATGTATTCCTGAAGCATTCTTTTTTCCCTGAATTGACTCTCACTTAAAAAAAAAAAAAAAGTTTTCAGCAGAGATCTAGTCCAACACCCTTAGTTTCCAGATAGGCTGTCTTATGCCCTAAGTCACTGACCAGTAGTCTTGGCTAGGGGAACCCAGTCTTCACTTCTGAATATCCTATAGCACCCTGATATGTTGGTTACACACTAGAAGCTTAATAAATGTATATTGATGAGTTGGTGATTTTGAGCTTCACAAGGGGAAAGAAATATCATTTATTAAATACCTGTTTTTAGCAACACAGTGCTGGATGCTTTGTATACAGTTATTACATACCTGTTTTATGCAAAACACGCCACAGACTCACTTGTCCTAAATGTCTCATTTAAATCTTCATCATCATATGTTTGTGTTTTGCATGATAGCAGTCAGCATTATACATCAGCACAGATCCCTGAGGCCACTTTTCCCCAACATTTTGTTATGAAAATGTTCAAACTTGTTGAGAAGTTAAGGGTTTTAGTGTGAACGCCCATGTGCCCAGCACCCAGATTATACCATGCACATGTTGCTACACTGGCTTTCTCTCTCTCTCTCTCTCGCTGTCTCTTTCTTCCTCTCCCTCCCTTTCTCCCTCTCTCCCTCTCCTCTTCTTCCCCTCTGCCCCTCTGCCTCTCTCCCCACGGCCCTCACCCATTAGTACATATTGTTCTTGACACATTTATGGTAGCTTTTTCTGTTTACAGATGAGGACACCGTGGCCCAAGGAGAGCCTGTGAAAGCACCACAGCTAAGCTTATAGGCTTTGGAGCCAAGCTGCCTGGGTATTGGTCTACACTTATTGTCTATGTGACCTAGAACGAGTTTCTGACCTCTCTGTACCTCAGTGTCCTTATCTGTAAAAGGAGATGATCATTGTACCTGCCTTGGAATGTCATTAAGACTACAGGAGTTAATACAGCACATGGTAAAATGATCAGTAAGCATTAGCTGTTATTAAGTGACATGACCGAGGTCACATAGTGGTGGATGCAGGATTTGAATTTGATTCCTGAGGTGTGGAACCTGGGAGGGAGAATCTTGTTCCTCTTGATGTGTATTTCTGTCTCTCTCTCTCTCTCTCTCTCTCTCTCACACACACACACACACACACACACACACACAAAACGACTGTTCTGCATATGTTTGACTTAATGCTTAGGGCTTTACATCACATCAGTAAAACCAGGCTTTTGAATTTGCAAGCTTTTGCCATGGGATGTGGCATGAACTGTACCTCTGACTTCCCATGAGGTGGGTTCAGGGCTGCAGGCAACATCTGAGCAATATTGATTTGGAGTCATTAGCTGCCTCGTACACCAAAGACAGCAAGGCTAGGGGTTTTATGATTCCATAATCATAATAAAACTGCCTGTCTCTATTATTATGACTGTATTTGTTATTTCACTTATAACTTACAGTTAGGTAGGAATTTCCAGTTCCCATTTTCCAGGTGAGAAAATAGGCCTGGTGACATGACATGAACTATCTTCTGTCACATGGATGGTAAGTGGCCAAACCAAGGTCAGAACCCAAGTCTGTGTGACTTTCAATCCAGTGCTGTTTCCACTACTACCTGTTTTCTGTGGTCGCAAATTGCCACATTTTCTGGTATTCTTTTTTTTTTTTTTTTGAGACGGAGTCTTGCTCTGTCACCCAGGCTGGAGTGCAGTGGCGCAATCTCAGCTCACTGCAAGCTCCGCCTCCCGGTTCATGCCATTCTCCTGCCTCAGCCTCCCAAGTAGCTGGGACTACAGGCACCTGCCACCACACCCGGCTATTTTTTTGTATTTTTTAGTAGAGACGGGGTTTCACCATATTAGCCAGGATGTTTTCTGGTATTCTTAATCCAAACCTGTTGAGTGTCCTGCTTGCAAGAGACAGGGTGGCACAGCCACCCCCAAAATGTTAACATTGCTTATTGGTCCAGGAGACTCAAGGAAAAGTGAAAGGACACCTTTCTGTTCTGCTGGCTGGTGGGTTTGTCGCTCTGCTGGCAACTCATCAATAAGACGAGCTTTGCTGGAACTTGCTAATGAGGTACTCGGATGTCTTTCCCTCCTGCAGGCCACAGTGGGGACCCCTGCCCTTGCGTGGCCAGCTGTGCCTGAGGAGCAACCAGGAGTTCTCGGTTTGGAGCATGCCATCTGTTTGGGATGGAATGCTCATTAGGAGAACCTCAGAAGATTCCACCCGCCCGGGGCAGCAGCTCATGAGTGCTTGTGCATTGCAGACAGAGCAGTTAAGGATTCTGCTTCGCCAGCCCAGGGTTGTTACAGAGCTGCTTATGGTTGAAATGCAGCTCGAATGACATGCCCAGGAGTTTGTGTTTGGGCCATGTTGTGCAGCCTGCATATGAGGAGAGGGAGCAGGAACACCCAGGAAAGTGAGTGTGTTGGCTAACTGGTGATGGCTGTTTGTGAAATGACTCATTTTGGGCAAAGATTGCATGGAGTGATGTGTGGAAGGAGAGAGAGGGGGACCATGTACCACTGCTGGCCTCAGTGGACTGAGTCTGGGGGTAGGAAGAGGACTTAGACCCAAGTCACTGAAATGCAAGGTAGAAAAGGCTCAGGACCTGAAGAGTAGGAGTCCAGAGGCGGGCAGGATGGCTTCATGTACAAAGTGGCACTTGAGTAGACATTGCAGGAAAAGTAGGCTTTTGACATGGAGGCAGGAGAAAGAGGAGAGCAAGTACAAGAAATAAGACTCCAATGAAAATGTCTTCCTTCATTCAGAAGGTACCTCAATACCTTTATTCTGGAAAATAGGTCACATCATCTGCAGACAGGGAGGATGATTATATGGAGGAGATGGGGTTGAAAGGCTTGAGGACTAAACACAAACACCATCTCTCTCTCTCATTTCTGAGTGTAACAGTAGAACATTGTGAGTGAGCCCAGCCAGCTCCCTCACTCAGTCCGCTAGCGTTCCTGGAGTATCTGCTGAATTGTCTGTGCTGTTCTAGGTAGTAGAGGTACTCACATCCCTGCCCTCTGGAGTTTTTAGGCTGGCTGAGGAGAAAGATGGATAGAGAGGCAATTAGAGCCTAGGGTGATAAAGTGATAAAGCTTGGTTAGTGGTATATCCAGTTGGCTACGGAGTGGGCAGTAGGGGAGCCTTCAGTATCTGTAGGACATTTGAGGTGGGTGTTTTTTTTTTTTTTTTGAGATGGAGCCTCACTCTGTTGCCTATGCTGGAGTGCAATGGCATGATCTTGACTCACTGCAACCTCTGCCTCCCAGATTCAAGCAGGGGATTACAGGCGCCTATAACCTTGCCTGGCTAATTTTTGTATTTTTGGTGGGGATGGGGTTTCACTATGTTGGCCAGGCTGGTCTTGAACTCCTGACCTCAGGTGATCCACCTGCCTTGGCCTCCCAAAATGTTGGGATTACAGGTGTGAGCCACCGCACCCGGCCGAGGTGGGTCTTGATGGGGAGCAGGAGTTCATGATGGAGACAGTCCAGGAAGAGAAAAAGCCTGCGCTTGAGTCTGTAGGGTCGAAAGGATCTTGAAGTGTTCAGCTGGAGCTCAGGTGCACGGAGTTGGGAAGGCAGGGTGGGCCCAGCTGAGAACGCCTTGTATATCAGCGTGACAAGTGTGTATGCCATCCCCTGGGCAGGGGGGAGTCCGTAGTGATTTTCAGCAGGGGAACGCCATCGTGTGGGTGGTGCACTGCATGGATACTTTGCTGGCAGGGTGGAGAATGGAGGGGATGGAGGGATGGGAAGGTGGGAGATTCATGAAGAGATGGTTGTAGTGGTCCCCTCAAGAGAGGATGACCAACCTGGGGCTGTGGCTGCAGCCAGGGGAGGAGTGGCATTCTGCCACCAAGATGTACACAGCAACCCTAGTTCTCCAACATTGATGAACTCCAGGGCTAGATTGCATCTGCCTTTGCATTTCTCTTTTCATTCTTTTGTCTTTTACAGTCTGGTCCCAAATAAAAGGTTTGAGTTGGTTTCCAGTAAAAGACATAGCAAGAAATAATAGGAATTCACTCTTTAAGAGTAGAGGAGACAAGCCGAGTAATGAAGTTGGGGGGAGGTCATTGTATGGGCCATCCAGACCGAGAATAGCGACTGCCATTGCAGTTCTGTAATCTAGCACAAAATCTAGCATAAGCATCCCCTCCTTCCTCCTCCCCACCTGTCAGTGCACCCCCAGATTCCTTAGAATGCATAAATATTTTGCTGAAGTGATTCTCTAAGAGAGTGAAACCTGACTTTTATATATTTTTTACTACCGTAGACAGCGCTGCAGCAACAAATAACACATCCTTGTAAAACCAAGGTGATTTACAGCCTCAGCTATCAGTCCTCGGTGGGAATGTGACAGAGTTGCAGCTAAGCCACCTGCTGACTGGTTCCATTGGTGCTGAGAGCCGCGTGGCTGGATTTTTGGCATATCCTAGCTGTGGTATTCATTGGTATCTTTATATCTGCCTGTAAGCCAGGAGCCTTCCTATTATTATGTTTTTGACAAATGAACTCATGCAGAGCTTTCATTAAGTTTCATTGAAAGGACCTAGAAATGCCATGAAAATTATTATCTCAAAACCATCACATCCTAATGCATGTGGCTGTGCTTCTTGTTGAAATTGACTGATGAGAATACTCAGTTTTTAATTTTCTGACTTAAAATAAGACCATCTGCAGCTGTTTCTTTTAGTAATAATTTTTAATTAAATGCAATAAAATTTACAGGGAAGGACGCTAATAAGAAAATCGTGTCAGGAACACACTCATTGTAACATTACTAGCATGGTATTAAGACCCCCAACTATTTTTTTTTACCTTGCAGAGCTGTAATGTAGATAAGATCCTGATTAAGTGTTAATCACAATGTGGTTTTACCTTCATAAAAGCAGGGTTTCTCCCTGTAGGAGGTGTGAATATAATTCTCGCTAATAGAAGAGAGTCTTATTGTTGGAGTTCTTCGGTAAAATGTCAGCAGCAGGTCTCCTTGACCAGCTGAGCCCCAGAAGAGGAGTGAAGTCTTTGTTCCAGCTTGAGTCTGGATTTCCTTGAGGTATTTGGGCCTCACTTTCCCCAGCTTTTCAAATGGGGATGAGGCTGTCAGGCATAGGATGCAGCCAAAGAGGAAAGTTGTGTTGGTAGTCCACACATTCCTTGAGGACAGATGTGTATCAGGTACCTATTCTGAGCTGGGTGCTGCTCTCTGAGCTCCACATACAGCAGTGAACAGACTCCTTGTGCTGGGGAGAGGCAGACAGTAAACAGACTAATAAGTGAACACGATAATTATAGTTTATGGAAAAGAAGAATAAAAAAATCAATGTGATACAGAGTGACTGGTGGAAGACACACTTTAGACAGGGTGATCAGGGAAGGCTTCTCTGAAGAGGTGAACTTGAGTGAAACGTGAAGGATGATCAGACATCCCAAGGAGAAGGGCATCCGAGGCAGAGGGAACAGCAGGAGCAAAGGCCCTTTGTGCTGAGACTGGAGGCCTTTGTGGGGTTCGTAGAGAAGTAAGGAGGCCAGTGTGGGTGGAGTGCAGAAGGCGATGGGAAGTCGGATAGGCAGGGGCCTTGTGAAAGATTTGGATTTTACTTGAAAGAGGTGCCACTGGAGAGAAGTGTTACGATCCAAAGATACTTGAATTATCCAAGCACTTCAGATCATTTCTCTGGACTTGTATGTTTAGGGTAAGATCAGCAAGTCGTTCAAAACTGTAGCTAAGAGTATTTGCCCTTCCAAGTGGTTCTCAGGGTGTAGAGAGGCTTGGATTTAGATCGCAGGTCTTCATCAAGCTGTGTGATTTTTAAGCAGCTGGGTCTCAGGCTGCTCTCCCACCCATGATTGCTCTGGAGTGGTTTGGAAACGGTGGCGCTGAGGTCCCCCATCTGAGTGCTCTTCCCAGAAGACCGTGCTAGTCCAGGGAACCAAGAGGAGACTGGCCCAGCCATACCAGAGGGAGGGTAGGAGGGAATAAGGCTGGGAAGGCTCTTCAAAAGGAGTGTGTTGAATTTGGATTTGTACCTCCAGATGAACTGATTTGATCTGTAAGCAGTAGGGAGCTATTGAAAATTTTAGAGCAAGGGGTGGGAGGTGCCAAGATCAGCTAGTACTCCAGTACAATTATTGTCAGCTGTGTGGGGTGAAGAAGCCACTACAGAAAGGTGCCTAAACGCCGGGCGCGGTGGCTCAAGCCTGTAATCCCAGCACTTTGGGAGGCCGAGGCGGGTGGATGACGAGGTCAGGAGACCGAGACCGGAGTGAAACCCTGTCTCTACTAAAAATACAAAAAATTAGCCGGGCGCGGTGGCGGGCGCCTGTAGTCCCAGCTACTCCGGAGGCTGAGGCAGAAGAATGGCGTGAACCCGGGAGGCGGAGTTTGCAGTGAGCAGAGATTGCACCACTGCACTCCAGCCTGGGCGACAGAGCGAGAGACTCCGTCTCAAAAAAAAAAAAAAAGGTGCCTAAACATCAAGGGGTCAAGACATGACAACAGGCTTAGCTTCTTGTTCGCCTGTGTAGGGTGGTGGCCTTCCAGCTGTGGCTACAGCACAGTGGCTCAGTGCAGAATAAACCAGAGCTCTGGCTAGTCTGGAACTTCCCAGTGTCACGGTTCTCAGGGTGGTCAGTGGTATTTGGTGGCCACAGATGGCAGAACCAGAGAGGCAGCATGGCACAGCAAAAAGAGGGAATGAGCTCAAGTCCACCTCCACCCTGACCCTGCCCTCTGATCTGAGCCCTGGTTTTCTCACCTGTACAAGTGGTGGCGACGGTCTCTTCATCACTGAGCACCGTGAGGAGTCTTGAGAGATAATGCAGACACCAGGGCTGAGTCAGGTCTTCAAAAAGAATATTGTCAACCTTGTACTTTGTGCTGGGAGCTGAGGCAAACAGACACTGCTACGTAAGAGGCTTCATAGAGCGCCCCCTGCACCAGGTGTTGTCACAGACCGTTTGTATGTGTTAACTCAATTCATCTGAAAAACCACCCTGTGACATAGATGCTGTTTTTTTGTCTGTACTTAGCAAATCAGGAAACTAGGGTATAAAGAGGTTAAGGTGAGGACTTAAGGTCACACAGCTGGTCAGCAACAGAGCGAGAATTTTAACCCAGGCAGTTTCCAGCACCCAGGCTCTCAGCTCTGCTGTGTGGTTCCTTCTTTATGTGCCTCATTGCATGCAATTTGCTGAATGTCCCTTTGGGCATAGTTATCCAGTTTTTTTTTTTTTAATAGAAGAGAAAACTGAGGTTCAGAGTGGCGGCATGACTTTTAAGCCAGTAAGAATGATGGAGCTAGGACCAGAGGGAGGATGTCTATAGGAATGGTTCTTGCCTCTTTCTGGTTCATCCCTTTGAGAGCTTCCTGACTTTTCAGCTGTCAAATAAGGATACACAGTGGAGTATGAAACTTCAGGATGAAAATGTTCATAATGCAGGTGTTCAGAATTGGACAACCTACAGAGACTGTCCATTTGCCTGGGTCCACATGGCCAGGGAATGATGAAAAACTGTAGAGAAAAAGAACGGCACACACTATTGCAGTAACAAAGGGACAATCTTATGCAGGAGGTTTATGCTTCCTTAGATTGCCTGGCTATGCTCAGGAATGACCCTTGGAGAATTTATTATCCATGCTTATAATACTCAGGGTCAGCAGCACAATAAACTAATAATAATTTTTGAGCGACAAATTAATGTGTTTCATCTGGTTCCCTGAGAATGCCCCAAGACTGTCCAGCCTTCCAGAGATGAAGGCAGCCACTGAGCCATGTGTCGGGGAATTCCGAGCTTGCATCCAAGAATTATGGTGCTTCCCTGTGTTGAAGAGGCTTGGTCTTTGGCTGTTTTCTGGCAAGATGAGTGTCCCCGAGTTGAGGTTGTTTTTCGGGATGATGTGACTGGTCCCTATGTAAACAGACCCATTCTCTGCATGCACAGGGTTGGGTTAGAGCCCTGGATAGGGCCCAAAATCTCCAGGTCAAGGCATAACCCAAGAACTTGAAATTTGAGGCTTTCTTGTAAGATTTTAATTATGAAAACAAGACACACACACACATTAAACAATTCTATCTTACAGAATCTGCTCAGGAACCTCCTCCATTACAGTGAGACTTTCTTGCACTGAGAGATGTGTCCAGCAGGGTTGTCTTGTAAGGTAGTGAGCTCTCCATCATGATTAGTAATTAAACACACAAGGCTTCCACAGGCCAGGAAGTTTGAGCTCTTGGGGTCATTTTTGGCTGGCAGGTAGCATCCTGAGGAAGCAAGTGGTCTGCTATAGATACTGCCTCAATGGTCCCTGAAAGGTTTCCAGACCCCAAGGCTGGAGAGGCCCGAGGTGACCAGAGGAAGATCCAGTACCAGCTCTGAGGCCAGTTCCAAAAGGCCTCTCCTGGCACAGTGCAGCAGGGCTTTCATGAAGAATGCCCGCTTCATCCAGATCCTCTGAAATGCTGGAAGACACACCTGCCGACAAGCAGCCTCAGAAGGCAGCAGTCCCTGGGTGCTGGTGTGTGAAATCTGCCTGGGTGTGAAGTCCTGCCCAAGTCAAGGGCCTGGCCAGGTTGAAGGGGTGGGAAGGGTGGTTATGCGGTCCTCCTTAGGGTTCCTTCCCGTACTTAATCTTGGTGGTGTTCTCAGTTTCTGTTGCAGCGGGGTACTTTTTCAGATCTTACTTGGAACCCCAACATAGAAACCAAGGGTCTGTTATTATAATTCTCTTTCATAAGTTCAAATTTTTAACAATGAATAGGATGTCAATTAATTAGATTATTATGGTGAGTAGAAGTCTTGAAAATTGGGAGTTATGGATTGCAGTGCTGCTCGAAGAGCCTGCTGAGGGGCAATGATTTTGTGAAGTATATTATGGGAGAATGCATTCTCTAGAGTTGGACGGCTGAGTTCACATCCCAGCTCTGCCACTTACTAGCTGTGTGTCCTTGGGCAAATTACCTAACCTCTCTGTGCCTCAGTCTGTTCATCTGTTAGAAGAGGGGAAATGACACTAGATAGCTACCTCAAGGAGTTATTGTGAGGATTGAATGAGTTAATGCTTGCAAAGAATTTAGTAAGAGCCTGGCAGTTTGCAAGTGCTCACTGCACTGGAGCCGTTATTACTAACAGTATAGCACTGTCTGTCTCTATGAGATTCAAACTAGACATTCGTGAGTCCTCACTCACAGGAGCGTAGGGTTTCTGAGGAATGCAGTTTGAACATCCTACGTCATCTCACATAGTCTGGGCTTTTAATAAGAGCTATCTGTCAGGTATACATATTTATAAGTCTTTTTTACCAATAATTTAATCAGACATTTGCAGAACCCTGTGCCACACACAGTAGGGGCGGTGGAAAATAGCTCCTGTTCATTTTTTGTTCTGTTGAGGGAGAGAAGCCACAGGTGGGGCATGTAAGAAACAGTTTAAGGGGTAAATAGCTTTTGGATCATAAATTCCTGGGTTGTATTTTTTCCCTTGCCTTCTATTTTACAAGAACGGAAATGAAGTTAACAACGTAAATCACAAGCAACCTTCAGCAGACCTTGCGATCTGCTACTGCATTACATGTGATATCATTAATCCTCCCAACCGCCGTGCAAGACCAGGATCATCAGCCCCATTTTACAGGCAGGAAAACCGAGGCTCTGAGATATCACACGGCAGAGGAGGCAAACAAACAGTCTGAGATCCCAGAGCACAGAGCAGGCCCCACAAGGCACACACGAGGACCGGAGCGGTGCTTTCTCCTGGCAAGTGTTGCCCCTGCCTTAGGAGATGACGAGCCACTCTCACAGTGGGTGTGCACAGAGAGGCTGGGTGAGCAGGGAGGCTGTCCTTCTGTGGGTCAGAAAGCTGGACTACAGGCAGGGCGAGGTGGCTCACACCTGTAATCCCAGTACTTTGGGAGGCTGAGGCGGACAGATCACCTGAGGTCAGGAGTTCAAGACCAGCCTGGCCAACATGGTGAAACCCTGTCCCTGCTAAAAATATGAAATAATTAGCCTGGTGTGGTGGTGCGTGCTTGTAGTTCCAGCTGCTTGGAAGGCTGAGGCACAAAAATTGCTTGAACCTGGGAGGCAGAGGTTGCAGTGAGCCGAGATCACACCACTGCACTCCAGCCTGGATGACAGAGTGAGACTCTGTCTCAAAAAAAGAGAGAAAAGGAAAAAAAAAAGCTGCACTACAAAACCGAGAAAGCTCAGGAGGTCATGAAACCTTAATGTAGCAGCCACATACTTGTGCACTGCACTTTACAGCTTACAAAGCTTTTTTATACGTGTTAGCTCCATTGATTATCCCAGTAAGCACCCTTTGGAAAAGGGAAGATGCCAATTACAAGCAAAATTTAAACAAAGACTTGAAGAAGAACAGGGAGAATTCGGGCAGTTATTTTCCTTGCAAGGCCACGGGTGAGCCATTTTCTAGAATGCCTCTCAGGTCCTTGACAGTAAAATGGAGATAACAGGTGGTGGCAAGTGTGCAGTGGCAAAGAACCCATGCCAGTTGCTTGGTGCAGGGTCTGGCCTGCAGAAGGTTCTCAGCGAAGGTTCTTGGTAATTGTTATTTTGATTGTACCTGATATGAAGAAGGGATCAGAGGAGGGCAGGAAAAGGGGCCTCTGAAAGACTGAGGGTCTGGGAAATACCAGGGAAGGGGCAGAGATTAAGAGCAGAAAGGAACTCGAGGCTCCAGAGTACTGTCCAGGATCACACAGCTGGCAAGTGGCAGAGTCAGACTTAGAACCCGGGGGCATTTGCTGTGAAGCCTCCATGCCACATGTTCCACAAGGAGCTGTGGTGAGAGCGCGGAGACCCTGGGGCTGACCTGGGTCAGGGTGTGGCAAGCCATGACCCCAGTCCTGCTCTAAGAGATAACAAGAGAGAAGGGTGATGTCATACGGCGAGAGATTGTTCTGGGCCACGCTCCCCGCCTGGGAAGCTCCTTGTAGATGCTGCATCTGGTTTCCAGGGAGGTCCCTGGTTCAAGCCCAAGTTTGCTTGCCGGCTGGAGGCCAGAGGTCAAGGCTGGGTTCAGAGCTGCAGAGTGAGTCAATGGCTTAGCAGCATCAGAGAGCTTAGGCAGCTGCTCAGCCTCTGGGGTGAGGAGACCTGCCTGGTCCCCAAATGCAAATGGTCTCCAGACTCCAGGAGGTCCTGAGGTCTCCATTCAGCAGCACCGTGAGTGAGGAGAGTTCATGCTTTGCCAGCCTTTGCCCGACTTTTGAGTTTTCTCTGGCTCTCCTGTGTTCCTCAGCCTTGAGGTTGGGAGGTTCAGGATTCCATCCAGCCTGTCTGAACCCCCTCATTTACAGAGGAGAAATCTGAGGCCAAGAGGGGAAGAGAGAAGTGCTGGGACTTGGTTCCTTGAGTAGCCAAGTGGCCACCCTCAGAAAGGCCCAGGAGAGAGATAGAGAGGCAGACCCCGATTGCTGATGAGATGTGATTAAAATAAATATGATAGGAAAGTGAGCAATATTCTGGCAGCACAGAAGGAGTAGCCACGTGCTTTGAAGAAGGGCCTCCCTGAGGCACTTGCAGGGTTAACATGGACATTTGAGCAGGGCTCAAAGGGCGAGTAAGAATTTGCGAACTGAAGAAGGGAAGGAAGGACATTCTAAATGGAAGGGACAGTGGGGACCACATGCACAGAAGCACCCGCGTGTAAGGGACCTAGGGTGCACTAAGACCAAGGACACACACACAGTGACCAGACTGTTTGCAGCAGGGAGGGACAGAAAGGAGGTGAGAGTTCAAGCCCCAAGCTTGAGGGTGTGAAGTGCAGAGAGTCGAAACAGAGGCTGAGAGTGTTGGTCAGCGGTGGTGCCAAGACTCCTAGCCTGGGGCCATGCATGCTCTTGCCATCTTTATCGGCCTGTCCCTGACTCTTTCAGCCCTCACTGAAACTATTTGAGGCTAAATAGGAGGCTCCTGTCACCCTGGCTAGAGAAGGGGAAGATGTGAGTGTAACAAGGTCTTTTGAGGCTGCAGTCTGGCTTGCCTGTAACCCCAGGTGGGGCGATTGCTCAGTTCATGGAGCAGTCATTCATGATCCAGTTGCTTCTAATCCACCATTCCTTGGTGACAGGCAGAAATTAGTTTCCTTCGAACCCGCTAATTAGAGCTAACAGCGGCGGGGGCAGTGGGTGGGGCGGGGTGTATTTGGATGGCATTGGCTGGAGGACTAGCCTTCCCTAGGTTTTGTGGCTTTTCAGAATCCTGCATCTGTCCTCACTCTTTGGCCTGAGGACCACCTGGTTTTTGTATAAAGCCCAGCTCTGTGTGGATCCTGCTTCTCCCACGGAGAGGGGGATAGGCGGTGAAGTATTTGCAGGCTTTCTGAGTCAGCAGTGATTGATTATGCTCATCGACAAAAGTGCTCGCGGTGTTCCACAGTTGGGTTTTGGGCTTAGAGCCCTGAGTCTGGTCTCTAAGATTGGAACTAGCCCAGAAAAGGCTCTTTGCTCTCTGCCTCTTGCTTTGTAGCCTTTTTCTTGTGTTTCTCTTTTGGGGCCTCAGTTTCCCCAGAAATGAAGTTATGAGCTAAGTGATATCATAGGGCTGTTCTGAGTCTGACGTGACATACTCATTTTCCGTTGCTGCCGTGGCAATTTGCCATAAATTTAGTGGCTTAAGACAACATCTGTTTTTCATCTCCCAGCTCTGTGGGTCAGCAGTCCAGTGGGCTCAGCTGGGTCCTCTACTGAGGGTCTCAGGAGGCCAAAGTCAGGGTATGGGCTGCTGGCCTGGGTCCTCATCTAGAGACTGTGGGGAGATTCCAGGCTGTGCCCATTCAGGTCACTAGCTGACGTCCACTCCTGTGGGACTGAGGGCCCTGCTTCCCTGTTGGCTGTCACGGGGCTGGTCTTTGCCCTGGCTGCAGCCTGCACTCCTTCCCCTATTTTCTGCATGGACTTCTCCAGTAATGGTGGGTTATGAGTTGACTCTCGTGCTCTGAATCTGACTCCAGGCGGCACAAGTTCTCTGCTTCTAAGGACCTGTGTGATTAGATTGGGCCCACCCAGATAACCAAGGGTAATCTCCTCGTCATAACCTTCACAACCTTAAGTACATCTGCAAAGCCCCTTTTGCTAAGTGATGCAGAATATTTGTAGGTTCCAGGATTAGGGAGTGGACATTTTGAGGGCTTTGATTCTGCCTATTACAGTCTGCCATCTGACCCCCTAGTGATTCAGGTCTATCCCAAATGCAAAATACATTCAGTCCATCCCAAGGTCCCCAGAGGTCTCATCCTGTGACAACATCAGCTCAACAAATCTTATTTGAATCTTGTCAGCTCAGAAGTCCTAAGTCCCATTATTTAAATCCAGTATTGGGTGAGGTTCTGGGTATGACCCATTCTGGCATAATTCCTCTCCATCTACGACCCTGGGAAACTAAAGAAATAAGTTATCTGCTCTTGAAATACAATGGGACCAGTTATAGACTTCAGTCCAAACAGGGAGAAAATGGAAGGTAAAACAAAGTCAGATGACATTGCTGGGGCCTCACATTCCTCTCTCCCAAAACTATAGGGAGAAAATGCAATAGAACCAGCAGTTTCCTACCCCTTCTGCCTCCTCCTTACCTCTGTGGGCATTCACTGGCTACAAGTCCACCCATTATATTCTGGCCCTGTCTTTGGGGTCTTAGGAATATACAGTTGCACAGCTTTGTACCAGTGGGTTAGAAACAACAGGAAGTTTAATTGAAATGCAGCAGAAAGGATCTAGGTTGAAAGGGTAGTGTTTGATTTGAAAAGGGTTTGTTAGCACCAAGAAAGGAAAAGCACATGCTTCCAGCACCTCCTCTCTGTTTCTCAACACTGGGAAGTGGGAAATGCACAGGCTTCTGGGGACATTTGACCCATCATTTCCGACCTGGGAGGAATTGGGGGAATTCATTTAACCTTCCTGAGCCTCAGCCTTCTTGGCTGTAACATGGAGATGCTGCTGGGTGCCTCATAGAGCTGTCATGAAGGTCATGTTATGTGAAGGGTGTTTTGTAGACCGCAGCCAGTGTACAAATAGTAGCTCTATTTGTGGTCTGGGACCTGCTATGCCAGCTGGTGAGGGTAGGGGGTGTCCCAGAAGGTTTGACTGTCGTCAGACCTTCCCCTCCCGCTTTGGAATGACTCTCACCTCCCCAAGATAATCTGATTAACTAGTGAGTGTATAGAGATTCTGCCCTGGGGGCACAGCACAGGGGCACAGAGGTCTCAACAATGCAGAGCTCTGCCACAGAGGAGGAGAATGGTGCTGCTAGGACAGTCCAGAGGGAGAGAAATTTGGCAGTCCATTTTGGTTCAAAACCATTTTTTAAGAATGTTGGCTGGGCGTGGTGGCTCACGCCTGTAATGCCAGCACTTTGGGAGGCCGAGGCAGGTGGATCACAAGGTCAGGAGATGGAGACCACCCTGGCTAACATGGTGAAACCCAGTCTCTACTAAAAATACAAAAAAATTAGCTGGGCGTGGTGGTGGGCACCTGTAGTCCCAGCTACTCGGGAGGCTGAGGCAGGAGAATCGCATGAACCTGGGAGGCGGAGCTTGCAGTGAGTCGAGATCGCGCCACTGCACTCCAGCCTGGGCGACTGAGCAAGATGGTCTCAAAAAAAAAAAAAATAAATAAATAAATAAACGAATATTTTACAAAAAGCCACAGGCACTCCCAAAATTGAGATCTGCAGGGAAAAATCAAATCTCACATTCTTACATCACCGAGTCCTGGTTCTCCAGCCCCCTGCCTAGTTACTGCATCCATGTACAGACATGTACAGGTAACACACACACACACATTTGCACGTTTACATTTATGTTTCTTTCTTTTTTTTTTTTTTGAGATGGAGTCTTGCTCTTTTGCCCAGGATACAGTGTGCAGTGGTGCGATCTTGGCTTACTGCAACCTCCGTCTCCTGGGTTCAAGCAATTCTGCTGCCTCAGCCTCCTCAGTAGCTGGGACTACAGGCGTGTGCCACCATGCCAGGCTAATATTTGTATTTTTAGTAGAGACAGGGTTTCACCATGTTGGCCAGGCTGGTCTCGAACTCCTGACCTCAAGTGATCTGCCCATCTTGGCCTCCCAAAGTGCTGGGATTACAAGTGTGAGCCACTATGCCCAGCCTACATTTACATTTCTATCTCCCTCCCCCCAACCCTCTACTTTTTCTAGATGTAAATGGAAGCATAGTGAACATACTCTTCTGGATCTTGCTTTTGTTACTTTATAGATTGTTCCCTATCAGGGCAGGCAGATCCACTCCTGTTCTTTTTAATGACTGCAAGGAATTCCAATATCTAGTCACCTATTGGTAGATACTGAGTTATTTCCAGCCTTCTGCTACTCTAAAAATGGCTCAATCAGTAGCTTTATCCATATTTACATACATTTGTGAACATATCTGGAGGTAAAAACAAAAACCAACCAACCCCACCACAGTGGCATAATCACGATGAGTATTGGGTTGTGTTTTGTTCTTGCCATGTGTGAGTGTATAT
This sequence comes from Hylobates moloch, assembly GCF_009828535.3. Classification (NCBI taxonomy): domain Eukaryota; kingdom Metazoa; phylum Chordata; class Mammalia; order Primates; family Hylobatidae; genus Hylobates; species Hylobates moloch. The sequence goes on from NW_026652279.1 coordinate 31,794,660, forward strand.
AGTGTGTGTTTTACGTGGATGTGTCCTGTCATGCACAAGATCTCTTGCTTATTTTATTTAACTGTGTATTATAAATGCCTACATTTAAAAATAACTTACTAAATTAATAAAAGTTACTCTCAGGCAGGCTGTGGTAGGCTCAGCCGACACAGCAGTAGCAGGTGACTGCAAATACTCCATTGAATGGTTGTGCCCCCGATCAGTGTGCTCCTGTCTTTTCATGGTGTATTTAGAGTGCTTCTGATATTTGGCTGTTTTGTAAAGAACACTCGGGCACCTATTTGTAACTGAAGCTTTTCCAGCGTTTGAATATGTTTCCATGGGCAAGATGGCAGGGTCAGAAAGGTGCTGCGTGTTGCCAAAGTGCTCTGCAGAGGGGCTGCCTGGCCATCCTCAGCCGGGCCCATCTGAGATGGGAACTGTGCTGTCACCTAGGGGTGGTGAGGAATCATCGTGAAGATGATTAAGACAAGTGAAGACAGAGGGAGTTACCATCTTAAAGTGTTACATGCAGGATGAGCATTTACTATTTCTGAGCCGCCTCTGTTCAGATGAGGTTGGCATGTGCTTAGGAACATGGGGGGCCACTGGGTTAAATGCTGCCCTGTCCTGGTTTGTATCAAATTATGGAGGATTGATGAGTGGAGATGGGTCAGTATGAATAATTCAAGATTCTGAGACACAGAATGGATTACTGGAGAGAGGAAGGAGATGAACAGACTTAAGGATCAGGCTTTTTTTTTTTTTTTTTAAAGATAAGATTTCAGAAAAGATACAGGAAAAGTCACAGCTATAGGGCATGGGTGTCACTGACAATTGTCCTTTCTCCCCTGTCTATAAAGGACACCGGTGGGGGCAGGGCTTTGGAGCACTCTGCCAGGCTGGGATCTGGGTGCAAAAGGAAGCCCTGTCACTGGACAGTGTGAGTGGGGGGTGCCTGTCCCGAGAACACCCCTCTCCTGCCTGCTTCCTTGCACATTTCCACTTACTCCCTCAAGAGTGCTTGCTCCTGGGGGTTTAGAAGCCCCCCACCTACTCTCCCAGGGTGCAGGGTCCCGGGCCCTGGCCCTCTGCAGTCCTTTCTTTCCAGCGAGGACTCAGGCAGTTGCTGAGATCCAGATGTTTGGCTTCCGTCTCTGCTCGGCACAGCGCTGTGCCTGAGAGTGAAGTCTGGGGTGTGCTTTTGTCCTGAAAAGGCATCCCAGCTTGGGCAGCTGCAGCTTTCCGGGACCCAGCGAAATAGAACTACACGTCCCCATGTTGAAATGCCAAGTTGTCCTCAAACCAACTCAGTGGTGTTCACAGCCAGGCCCTTCTACCATTTCCCTCTGAGGAGTCCAAGGGGAGCTTCTCTTTAAACCTCAGACCTGAGGACCACAGCCACGTCCCTTGCTCCCTCAAGATGTGGCCAGCTGCCTGGTGGCTGGAAGTGACTTTACTGGGGGACCAGGAACTTCTAAGTGTGGCCTCCTCCCAGATGACCAGGGCCTAGGTACAGGCACGGTCGCAGAAACCAACCTGGTGCAGGTGTCTAAACCCCCACCAGATCCCCACCCCCGTGCATCTCAGGCCTGGGAGGGTGCACCCTTCCTTTCCTTAATGCCAGCTCTCCTAGACAGGGTTCCAGAGCCCACCTCAGGGCCTCTCACACTGGTCAGGACCCATTCTTCAGCTTCCCTCTGTTCTCGACATGCCCCTGGCCATGCTTTGCATTATACCCTGATGTGCCTCCACTCTTTCTGCGTGTTCAGATCCTCCCCCGGGGACACCCTCTCCCTAAAGACTTTGTGCTATCTGTGGGCAGGTTGTGATAGCTCTGATGTTCTCTGGATTTTCCCAGCAGCTTCCTTGTCCTTCTCGGATAGCTTTTGGAACCCTCTGCCATCTTCCCTGTTGGTGGCTGTGTGTATGCTTTCCTGTTGGAATTCCTGCTAGACTGTATGTTCCTAGGGAGCAGGGACTTGTCTCGCTCCTTCCTTCACTGTCTTGCAAGTGTCTTGCCTGTTGGATACTGTGTGTTGGGTGTGAGAATGGGTGGGTGGTGGGTGGACAGAAAGGTGGGTGTCAAACCCTGGCCCCTCTGTGCGGTCACCTTGTCTAAGATTGCTGCAATGAGACCTCTGAGCTGGGCCTCCTCCTCACTGTTGAAATAGAAAACAGAAGTATATTTTTAAGTGTTTGTTATATTTATCAAATGAAGTCCTATATTTCTTGTTCTTAATTTTAAAATCCCGAGAGTTGAATACTTGATATTTCTTCAAGAAAGAGAATCTAAATTGAGTTGCTTATTTTCTCATGTTTGACATTTTGCTTGATTTATCTTTTTTTTTTTTAGGCTGTGGCTCTCGATGAAAGGAAGGGTCCCCATGCCAAACTTGGCACAGTATTTGGCACATAGCAGGGTCTCCATATATAGTGAACGGAATTGCACTGTGATCCACAGCATGAGAGCCCCCTGGGTCTCTGCAGCTTGGAGAGCATGCTCTGCGTGTGGCAAGAGTAGGTTTTTAGCTCAAGAAAGTCAAGGCTGATGTGCTATGTCAGATGCCCTTGCTGCCATGGTCTTTTCCTCTTAGCCTTGAAATCAGGGGCTGGGCACCCCCTTCCCTGTAGACGCTCTCTCAGGGACGGCCACTGAGTCCACCCCAGGCTCTGCGGCAGGTGTTGCTTGCAGTGTGCCACCCAGATGCCAGGTAGCCCTGCTCGGTATGCCAGGTGGGCTCTCGATGAGGTCACGGCCAGCCCCTCCCCACCAAGGGAGCGCTTTCCATGGACAAGGCACGAGTCTGCTGGCCGGAAGGAACCCTGGACGCTTGGGTTCTATACCTGTGCATCCCGAGGGCGCTTTTTTTTTTTCTTGGGGAGACAGTCTCATTCTGTCGCCCAGGCTGGGGTGCAGTGGTGTGATCTCATCTTACTGCAACCTCTGCCTCCTGGGTTCAAGTGATTCTCGTGCCTCAACCTCCTGAGTAGCTGGGATTACAGGTATGCACCACCACACCCAGCTAATTTTTGTATTTTTTAGCAGAGATGGGTTTTCGCCATGTTGGCCAGGCTAGTCTCTAAACTCCTGACCTCAGGTGATCTGCCTGCCTCGGCCTCCCAAAGTGCTGGGATTACAGGTGTGAGCCACTGCGCCCAGCCCCCAGGGCGCTTTTCTAACTTCCTTTGAAACTCACAGCAACCCTGTGAGTTGGAAGGATGGGATTCCTATCCCAACCAGACAGGTGAAGAAACTGAGGCTGACAAAAGCGAAGTGGCTTGTCCAGGGTTGCACAGCTAGGGGAGCTGGGATTTGAACCTGAATGTCCTGACCCTTTCAGCTGTAGCATTTCTCACATCTTAATAGGCATTAAAAAAATATATATATATATATGTATATATACACCTATATATACATATATATACACCCATGTATACATATATATACACCTATATATACATAATATATATACACCTATATATACACGTATATATACACATATACATACACATATATACACATATATGTATATGTGTGTGTGTGTATATATATATTATATATAAAATGCAGATTTCCAGGCCCTTCCCGAGACTCGGATTCACTGGGTGTGGGGTATGGCTGTGCAATCTGCGTTTGTAACAGACTCCCCCAGGCACTCCCAGGTTCCCCCTTAGAGAAACACTGCCCTGTACCGTGTGGCTTCTTAACTAGCTGCGTGGAAAAGTCACCTCCCTTTGGTCAGGTCCATCCCAGGAATCTTGGGGCCAAGCTGAAGGCAGAGGAGAAACAGCCTTGGGACCCGACTGACACTGCTGTATTTGTGCAAAGGAAGGGATGGGGAGAAGGGTCCCTTGCGGATGGCCAGACCAGACAGGCAGAGGTGCGTTGCGGTGCTGAGTATCTTGCCTTTTAGTCAGCTTTGGCATAAAACCCTGGCTGCATAGTTCACTGACAGTATGACTTTGGGCTAGTCACTTCATGTCTCTGTGCCTCAGTTTTCTTGTCTATGAAATGGAGTTGATAACTCCTATCTCATAGACTTGTTGGGAAAGCTAAATTAGACAGTGTCTAGAAGGAGCTAGCCCAGTGTTGTGCTCGAATCATAAGCCCCAGTCTCTCCTCAATAGACTGCGCTCAAATCTTTTTTGTTCCTGGAAAGTCTTGCCCTCATCTCTCCCCTTAACTAAATGCTGCTGGTCTGGTCAGAGCCGTAGCCCATGGCTGGTGTCCCATTACCTTCTAAGGTGTGCAGGGAAGTCCCTATGCCTCGGTTCTGGAGTAGCAGCGAAAGGTGGCCACCTCAGCCCACCTTCTAACTTCTGGGCCTCCTGGGATTTGAGAGTTAGCAGAAATTCTGCCTCCGCTCACTCAGAAAATGCCTACAGCTTGTGGGTTTTGGGTGTCTGTGTCCTCTTCTGTCACCTGTACATGCTAAAAAAAGCCCTGATGCCTTCACCCCACTGCAGGTCCTTTCCATTGTAAAGGTTCTGAAGGCACCCTTGGATTGGGCTTAGTCTAGACAGCAGGAAGGGTTTCATCCAGCTGCATTTTGAAATCATCCTCAACTTGTTGGCCACATCGACCCCTAACTTATTGTACTCTGAAAGGTTTAAGTCGAAACTACTGAAGTTACTCACTTTGAGGTTGGAAGGGACTTTTAGTGATGGGGATGCCCCTCCCCTTCCCAGATGCTTCAGTTCTCAATAAGCCAGTGCTTGAATACCTCCAGGGGCAGGGTTCTTGCTCCCGCTGCAAGGCTGTTGCATTGTTGCAGTTTTAGTTTTTGGTTCCTCTTGGCACTCTGAAAGATTAAGAAGTTTCCCTGAACTAAGAAGTCTGGGAACAGGTGATGCAGGCAGGGTGAAGGTAGCAGGACTCCATCTACTTGAGGCTGGGATGTGGGAGAGTTTATCAAGACAGAGACCCAGACCTGGAGCCTGGTAACACTTAAAGGTGGACTTTGCATCAGAAACAAGATCCCCGGGGGTAGGCTTCATAGTCATCCACCCACAGGTCTGGAGCAGTGTTCATTGCAACATGCTTTGTTTTATAGAACTTTACAGTTTGAAAACTGCCTGAATACACTTTACGTTTAGACGCTGGGTTACAGAATCAAGTTCCTCAGGTCCTCCCTGACTAGTGGCAGAGTGAATTTCAGAATCTGGAGAGGGGCTATGACTGAAGTTGGGGGACAGGTGGCCCAGCAGGTAGACATGAAGGATGTGGAGTGAGGTGTGTGCTGCTCAGAGGCTGGGTTTGGGACTGGGTGTAAGTAAGGGATGAGAACTCACACTCACCAAGCCTTGTGGTTTATTGACATAAAGGTGACTGATTCTTAGAAAACCTCTTCCCTATTTGATGAAACTTCAAGCTTGTTTCATGTCGGAATTATCTCCCAAGTCATTAGCTAGGGGCACACCCGTCATGTTAATTGAACCCGGGTGCCTGGTGTGATCGTCACATGGAAGAAGAAAATGCTTGAAATGTGGGAGAGGCATGTGTGGTTTGGGGGCTCAGGGGCTTCTTTGGGGGGCCGAAAGATTGTACTAGTGAGAATGGGGCTGAGGGAGGAGGGCGCCATCCTCAAGGGTTCTATTTTTCAGCTCATTGCCTCTCTTCCAATGCTTGCTTTCATCCCAAGCCAGAATTGTCTGTGGGGTGGGTGGTTTTCCCAGCTTTCTATTGTCGTGGTCTCTGTCCTGGCATGTGGGGAGAAGGCTGTGCCAGCTAGCACTGCAGCCAAACTCTCAGAACCCATATTTCAAAGCAATTACTGACTGAAAAAGCAGGCTTAGTTGCATAGCTCATAAATACTTCCAGACACTCGGCCACAGGCCTCAGAAACTGCTCACAAGGCACCCCAGGTCCATGGGGAGTTGCCTGACATGTCCCTGTGCTGGGTCCAGAGTCAGGAGCCACTGTCCAGGTCCTCTGTGGTTCATGCAGGAGATTTAGAAGCATTGTCATACAAAGGGGAAACTTCCCAACTGTGGGGCCAGAGATCCCATTTCTACTGTGTGACTGTGGGATCCAGGTGGTCACTCAGCCCCCTAGGCCTTGCTTTCTTCTCTTTGTTGGTGACGATGCCTACTTTACATGTTTGCGGGAAGAATCAACCATGATGAAATACGTGGAGGTGTTTGTAGACTGTGAAGTGCTGCGCAGATCTTAGCTGGGCTGTAAGGAAACCCTCTTCAGCCTGTTCTTAGAGCCGAAGGTAACAGGTTTAAGACAAATCAAAGGAGACTGAACTTAGGGGTCCCCCTCCATCCCTCTCTTTTGTCCCCCTCCATCCCTCTGTTTTGTGATATGGGAATGATAATAGCCTGCTGGGAGAGTTGTTCCGAGGAATGAATGAGATCCTGCTGGTAAACACTTGGCCAGGACTTGGCACACATAAGCTCTCAGTGTAGCCAGATTATTAACACGATACTGATAAAGACTTTCAGGGTTTATCCTCGAAGATGAGTTTTTGTGACAATTTGTTTGGAAATGCCGACCCTCACCTGAAACACCTAATGTATCAACTGGAACTTTTCTACGTGCTTTTCTGTCTGTTGTCTCATTTTACCTCCTGGCCACCCATGAGATAGAGCAGGGTTTTAGTCTCCATTTTATAGCTGAGGAAACTGAGGCACATAGGAGGGAAGTGTTTTTGTCCGAGATCACGGGGTGAGTTACTGGTAGAGCAAGAGTCTCCTGACTCCCAGAACAGTGCTTCTAACCCTGAACTGCTTTGAAGTTGGAAAGTCGAGCCCAATTAGCATCCCTGGTGGGATGGAGGCCTGGAGACTCAGAGTCTGTCCTGGTTGGAGCTTTCAGTAAACATTAAAAACAGGAACAGCAACAAAGCTGCTGTATGTTCTCGGTGTTTTGTATATATCACTTCACTAAATCCTCACAGCAACCTGGTGAGGTCTGTACTGTTATTATCCCTGCTTTACTGATGAGGAAATTGAGGCACAGGAAACTTGCCCAGGGTTGTGTAGCTGATAAGTGGCAAAGAACCAAGTTGGAAATCTAGGCAGGCTGGCTGGAGTCTGAGCTCCTCCCGGGTGTTCTCACCTTCGAGAGCTCGGTGTGTCACGGTCAGCAGATGAGGCGCTGAGGTGTAGAGATGAGCAAGTCATAACCCTGCCTTTGGCTGTAAACTTGCTGTGTAGCCCAGGACAGATGCCTCCCCTCCTCTCTGAGCCTTGAGTTGTCCATCTGTGGCATGGGGGCATTGGGCTGCCCAGCTCTAGGAAAGGGTAGCCTTTCTCTGGGTCCCTGGGAAGGCCTGGGGTGTGGAGTGGCCAGCTGGAGCCCCGGGCCAGCCATTGTTGCCGGGCTCTGTCAGCCGCAGGGTGTGGCCCCAACACTGCCAGGCCCTCCCCAGGGAGGAAGTGTCGGTGTTTACAGGAAATGCAAGACAAGTCCTGGGAGGTGGGTGGAGGAGGGGCAGCCAGCCACTGTGAGCCCTGAAGACATGTGGGGCTGAGGGCGGTGCCTCTCTTCTCACCCTTTGGACGAGGCTTTTCGTTGTTGTGGAAGGAAAAAGTCCCACTTCCCGGGCAGCCCTGCCCTTCCCCGCGCCTCTTCCCTCCAAGACTGCCACACCCCGAATGCCTGAACCCCGGGACGGCTGACCCACTCTGCAGGGAGGCTTCTGGGAGCCGTGGAAATCTGGTCTGCTTTCTCATCCTTCCCTCTGGCCCTCACTGCCCCCACCTGTTAAGTAGGTAACTTGCTGCAGCCTTAACACCGCAAGGCTCACTGCCGTCATGGAGTACAGCACCCAAATGGGAGAACCAAGATGCAAAAAGGCCAGGCCAGCCCCATGCAGCTCTGGAACCCATGGGGTACAGGTTAGGCACCTCACTTATACCACAAAAAGCTTCCTTAAGTGTGTGAAAATTAAAATCTTGTAAGAAATGGGCTCTATGTTGATTATACTGATAGTATGTAGGTTATTTTTTAAATTTATGCAAATAAAAAAGATTATAATACTCATAGAACCTTGAAAGGTACCCACCCATGCAAGTGTAGGACCTAAAGCTTAAGCCTCATTAGCTTAGCTAGTAGTCAGGGAAGGCTTCCTAGAGTAGGAGGTAAGGGTTGAGCTGGCCTTGGAAAGGAGGGGACCCTGGGCCCTGGCTGGTGTGAGAAGTCAGATCAGCTCAGGTCAGCAAACACTTTCCAGGCATCCATTCTCAGTTGGGCTCTAGGGACCAGCAGAATCAGATGCAGCCCCTGCCCTCAGGAGCAGCATGGATTTATAGAGTTTAGAGCCCTTGGCAAAGGGTGGCATCCTTTGAAAATGCTTCTTCTGTGTTTGGAGTAGAGGAGGCAGATGGAGTTGGGGGAAGACCACATGAGTGACATGACAAGAGCATGTGTGCACTATCACGTGTCTGGGTCCAAGTGTGAGGCCCTTCCCTTCTGAGCCTGAGCTTCAGTGTGTCCGTCTCTGTCTGGCCCTGTGCGATGGATTCCCTCTGCATCCCCCAGCCAGGCATCCCACTCCAGCCACAGATGACGCTCCTGTTCATGTGTGTCAAAAGGCCTGCGCCCACCTGCCCTACAGGTGCTCTGTGGACACTCCTCTGTGTCCTGGCACCTCGCACACATTTTCGTGCCTTATGGGCTGGGAGTCCTGCTCTGCCCTGGTACTGGTACTGCCCAGCACAGAGGAGGTGACAGTGAACAGAATGAATGGATGTGTCCAGTGTGTGGGTCCAGCCATGGGCCATCTGCTTGTGGTTTTTTCTGAGAGAGGTTGATGGAAGGGGAATATAGCAGAGTGGGCCTTGGGCAAGTCATGTAACCTCACAGAGCCTTAGTTTCTCCAACCGAAAGATGAGTATAATAATAGTGCTTACCTCACTAAGTGGTTGAAAAGTGCTTCTAACCCTCACTAAGGTGGTTGAAAGGATCAAACGAGATAGCCCCTGGGACGTGCTCAGCTCAGTGCTTAATAAATGAATAAATACAGTAGAGGTTGCATAGACTTATTGTCAGAGGGGGAGCTCTGAAACCACATTCCCTGTGTTCAGATCCTGGCCCTGAGCTTAGCCTCTCTGCACCTGTTTCTCCATCTATAAAATGGGAGTGTTAATGTCTACAGGATACAGTGGTTGGGAAGAAGCCATAGAGCACCTGGCACATAGTAAGCCCTAAAAAAATGCTGGCTTCTGTGTCTGCTGTTGCTGCTGCTGCTGTTGTTAGTATTGGCTGGCTGTGTCTGTGTGGAAGGGAGGGGTGGGAGAAGGGGATTGTTATTCAGACCACCACACTTGGAAACCACAGGCTGCCCCTCTCATAGCTCCTGGCAGCTTCAGATGTGGCGTGTGGTTATTAAATTATAGTGTCCTCCGTGCATCTCCAGCTGCTGCATCCTCCCCAGCTGCCTGAGGCAGGAGCAGTGACTCCCCAGCCCTTCCTGCTTCGCCTGTGGTCTGGGTTCCTCTGACTCCCAGAGCGGAGGTTGCAGGAGAAAGATGTGTCGGAGTTTCCTCCTGCTTTGGGCTGGAGTTAGGTGCTCAGGACCCACAACTGTAGCGCTCATCTTGCAGATGAGGAAACCAAGGCGGTCCCCACCACCCATCCTTCAGCATCAGCTGAATCTGTGGGAGAACCAGATCCATCCTATGGGGTGCTTCTCCCTTTCCCACCCCCGGCCATTTCCTAGTAATTTAAAAGCATGGCCTGGTGAGGAAGGAAGCTCGTTTGTCTCCTAATACTTGTCTGGACACAGTGTTCTCAGCAGTGGCAGCACCTGTGATGCCATTTCACCGTGAGCCAGGCACTGTGTTATGTGTGCAGGCAGAGAGACGCCCTCCCCCTGGGTGGTGGGAGGAAGTTACCTCCATCAGCTGGGATGAGATGGGGAAACTGACATAGGACAGTCATTTGTTGGGCACCTACTGTGTGCACTTCATGGAGGACACAGAAATGCATAGCAAGCCCATGACTGCTACCTTCAAGGAACTTTAATATAGGAACGTAAATTAACTGGAGTCGTTGTAGTAAACTGCAGCGGGAGCACCTCCTGCTGGAGAGACAGAAGGCTTCTTGGAAGAGGTGGTATTTGGGTTGGACCTTGGCGGCGGTGGGGGGCGGTGGGGGGTGGGAGGGATGGTGTTGGGCAAGTGCAGGGGAGGGTGGAAAGAAATTCTTGAACAGTCTTGGAAGAGGCATAGATGGGAAAGTGCAAATGTATGCATGGGCCAGGGAGTTGGTTTGGCCACGTAGGCTGGTCGATAATGCCAAAGATGTGGCAGGAATCACTCGAGCAAAATTCCTCAGCTCTGGACATAAAATAAAGCCACAGGGCATCGTGGTGAGAAGGGCCTCTAGTTCTCGTTCTCTTATTTTACAGATGGGGAAACTAAGGCCCTTGGAGGGGAAGGGGCCCACGCTGGTGACAGAGGTGGGACCAGAACCCAGGTCTGTAAGCGTTGAGGAGCTCTGCCTGTTGAATTCAGACTGGCCTTTAGCTCAGACGGACTCTAGTAAAATAAAACCAGCAGGTACTGTGTTACACAGGTCGTATACCTCATTTACAGATGTCATCTCATCTGATCCCTAAATAGACCCTCGTAGACCTTGGGAATTTAAGGACTGATATCATCTCCATGTTACAGATGAGGAAACTGAGGCAGGCAGGTTAAGCAACTTACCTAAGGTCATTGGGCTGATAAGTGGCAGAACTGGGTCTTGGCATCAGACAGTCGGATCCCAAAATGTGTACCCTTTACCACTGTCCTCTACTGCAGTCCCAGAGATGACCAAAATGTTAGGGCCAGTGGTTACGGCTAGGCCAGGCCTGTGAACCAACAGTGTAGCAGAAATGCTGACTCTGGCCTCTGCTGCCGGCATTACTACCTCAAGTTGCCCAAGGCACTTCCAGTGTCTCAAAGAGAGAGCCTGAGACACCATCACACTGGTAGGTTTGTGGCTCTGGCTTACATATTGTTCTTGAATGTTACCTCTTTATGTTATAATTTTATGAGGTTCCTGAAGATCTTCTAAAAGTTTAAATTTTTCCCCCCTGGACTTCTGAGCCTCACTTGATGATCTGAAAATAAAGCCTTCATGGTCACAGTTATGTTTCCCTTTTTATCTTTGGCTAGGAAAAATAGTGTTTGCTCAGGTTGGGAAGAGGCTGAGATGGAATCAGAAAGAAACAAAATTCTTTGAAAATCCCTATAAAGCCACTTCAAACCCACTGGGATGGCTAAGATAAGAAAAAAAGGCAGACAATAACAAGTGCTGGCAAGACTGTAGAGAAATTAGAACCCTCATACACTCCTGGTAGGAATGTGAAATGATACAGCCTCTTTGGAAGACAGTCTGGTAGTTCTCAAAACATTAAATATAGATTTATCATATGACCCAGCAATTCCACTTCTAGGTATATACCCAAGAGAAAGGAAAATATGTCTATACAAAAATTTGTACACAGATATTCACAGCAGCATTATACATAATAGCCAAAAAGAAACAATTCAAATGTCTATCAGTTGAATGGATAAGCAGTATGATCTATCCATACTGTGGAATATTATTCAGCCATGAAAAAGAGTGAAGAGCTAACTCATGCTACAAAATGAATGGACCTGGAAAACACACTAAGTGAAAGAATCCAGACCCAAAAAGCCTCATACTGTATGAGTTCATGTAATGAAATGTTCAGAATAGGCAAATCCATAGAGACGGGAAGTAGACTAGTGGTTGCCAGGGGCTGAGGGGCCTAGCAGGGAATGAGGTTTCTTTTTGGAGTGATGAAAATGTTCTAAAATTAGATAATGGTGTTGGTCACACAACTCTTTTAAATATACTAATATACTAAAAAGCACTGAATTGTATTTTAAAGGGGCAAATTTCATGGTATGTGACTCATATCTCATTAATGCTGTTATAAAAAGAAAACAAACCCCTCTGAAACCATTGATGCTGCTGCGTTTTAAGAGGAGGGGTGGGGATGTCTCTGGTCAGAAAACAAGGATGAACTTTTGTTTTTACTTAGTGAGAAATGGAAATTGAATTTTTTAAAAAGTCTCTCCTTCGGTCATGTTTCTGGGAACCATTACAATGCTATCCCTTGGCTGACCCTGGGTGCAGGACGCATTTTCTCCGAGAGGCGTGAAAGGGAGCCTCACTTCAGACACGAGGAGGCACCAGGCAGGCAGCAGTCTCAGGGCCTGGCCCCCAGGCTGTGGGATGTGTGTGTCTGGTCTCAGCACACAGTTTCATATGTCTGGGTGTTTTGTGCTTTGACCCATGAGTCCAGCCTCCACCTCAGTTTTATAGATTTAGAAACTGAGCCTCCCCAGGACAGCCACGACGTAGCCCTGATGACGCAGGGTTTACTGAGGAATCCAGGACCTCCAGTCCTCTTGGGCTCTTTCCACAGTATCACATTTGCGCTGTGCTTTGTCATTAGTGGTCCCAGTTACAGTGCAAATGATAGCTCCATCTGCAAAGATTGCAGTGTCCCTGTGAGGAAGTAGACAAGGAAGCATCAGAGCAGAAGGGGCCACCAGGGGAAGTCCTGGAGAGACTGTTTAGTACTGGGAAGGTGCTGGGGCGCTGAGGGGTGGATTCAGCAAGAGAATGGAGCGAATGTCTGAGGGTTTAGAAATCTCTATCCGGTATCCAGCCCTCCCCTCCGCCCACTTAAAAGCTCTTCCAGCTATTCTGCTAATTGGGATACTCATTCTTGCCAGCCTGTCTCCTCCATTTCAAACTTTCCAGCTCCCAGAGAGCTCAGCCCTGAAGCCCCCTTCCCCTCCCTGCTGGGCTGGTGAGCTTCAGAAAGGTCCCAGCCTGTCTCGGAGGGGCTGGGAGAAGTTACATCTGCAATCTGGCCCCATTCGCATGAATCTCCACACCAGTAAGGATGGAATTTGAGGTTGGAGTGCCCACTGAGAGATTCCCAGGGGGAAAAGCGTTCCGTTTTTTTTGTTTGTTTGTTTTGTTTTTTTTTTTTACGAGTTATTAGGCCCTTTTGGCTGTATTCAGAGTTATGGCTCCCAACGAGTGTTACATAGGACGGAATTAAATGGTCAGAGTTGGACAGCACCAGGCCGGGTTACACAGCGTTCGTCTCCCCACGTGGAGGCACATATCCTTTTACAACTCTAGGCTGCCGAAAAGGACTAGGCTCCAAATGAGTCCTTTGGAAGGACATTTGGAAGGTCGTTTAAGGTAACAGCCTCTGAGCAGCTTTAATTGATATTCCCTTTACAGCACAAGTGGACTCAGAGGGTGGATACAGTCCCAGGGAGACTAGGCGAGGGGTTTAGAACTTGGCCCTTCTGCAGGCTCTTCAGAACTGGCCAGAAAGGACCTGCTGTATGTCAGGCCATGGCCGCTTTCACCATCGTGTTCTTGTTGACTCCCACAGTGAACCTCCATAGTTATCACCACCTTATAGGTAAGAAACAGACAGGTTGAGTGGCTTGCCTAAGGTCACACAGTGACTCTTTTCTGTGTGATGCCAACATTCTGGGCTACTTGGTCACTAAACTTACAATGCTGACCACCTGGCCCTTTTCCTGTTTTCCCAGAATGTGACTCTCGAGGTAAACTTATTGAGTGGTGGGACCATATTACTCCTGTAATGACCACATGCCCAGAATTTCCTGGAAAGATCCCATTCAAGGTACAACAGACCACTGGTCCTTTATTTTTTGTTTCTTTTCTTTTTACTTATTTATTTATTTATTTATTTATTTATTTATTTATTTATTTATTTATTGAGACAGGAGCTCACTCTGTCGCCCAGGCTGGACTGCAGTGGTGTGATCATAGCTCACTGCAGCCTCGACCTCCTGGGCTCAAGTGATCCTCCTGCCCTAGCCTCCCAAGTAGCTAGGACTACAGGTGTGCGCCACTGCACCTAGCTAGTTTTTTAATTTTTTGTAGATATGGGAGGTCTTGCTATGTTGCCAGGGCTGATCTCAAAGACTCCTGGGCTCAGGCAATCCTCCCGCCTCAGCCTTCCAAAGTGCTGGGATTACAAGTGTGAGCCAGCAGACTGGCCCTCTTTTATTTTTTAAATTGACAAATAATAATTGTACATATTCATTAGGTCCATAGTGATGTTTTGATATATGTAATTTATAGATCAGATCAGGATAGTTAGCATACTATCATCTCAAACATTGATCATTTCTTTGTGTTGGGAACATTCAATATCCTCCTCCTAGCTATTTGAAACTATATAATATGTGATTGATAACTGTAGTCCTCCTACAGTGCTATGGAACCCTAGAACTTATTCCTCTTATCTGGCTGTATTTTTTATTCTTTTACAGATCTCTCCCTATCCTCACCTTACTCCTATCCTTCCCAGCCTCTAGTATCCTCTGTTCCACTTTTTACTTCTATGAGGTCAGCTTTTGTTTAGTTTCCACATATGAGTGAGAACATGCAGTGTTTAACTTTCTGTTCCTGGCTTATTTCACTTAACATAGTGTCCTCCAATCCCATTCATGTTGCCACAAATGACAGGATTTCTTTCTTTTTTATGGCTGAATAGTGTTCTATTGTGTATGTATACCACGTTGTCATTATCCATTCATCTGTTGTTGAATACTTAGGTTGATTCTGTATCTCAGCTACTGTGAGTAGTGCTGCAGTAAAGGTGGGGGTGTAGATGTCTCCTCCATATACTGATTTTCTTTCCTTTGGATAAATGCCCAGTAGTGGGATTGCTGGATCACATGGTAGTTCTATTTGTAGTTTTTTGAGGAATCTCCATATTATTCTCCATAGTGGCTCTACTGATTTACATTCCCATCAGCCGTGTAGAAGAGTTCCCTTTTCTCCACATCCTTGCCAGCATTTGTTATCTTGCGTCTTTTTGATAATAGCCATTCTAACAGGTGTGAGATGATATCTCGTTGTGGTTTTGATTGGCATTTCCCTAGTGATTAGTGATGTGGGCATTTTTAAAATATACTTGTTGGCCATTTGTATGTTTTTTTTTCGAGAAATGTCTATTCACATTTACCCATGTTTTTAATCAGATTGGGTTTTTGTGTGTGTGTATGCTTTTTCTGTTAAGACCTTTGAGTTTCTTATCTATTCTGGATATTAATCCCCTGTCGGATGAATAGTTTGCAGATATTTTCTCCCATTCTGTAGGTTGTCTTTTCACTCTGTTGATGGTTTCCTTTGCTGTGCAGATGCTTTGTTGTTTGATAGAATCCCATTTGTTTATTTTTACTTTTGTTGCCTGTGTTTTTGAGGTCTTAGTCATAAAATATTTTCCCAGACCAGTGTCCTGAAGCATTTCTCCTATGTTTTCTTCTACTAGTTTTATAGTTTTGGATCTTACATTTAGGTCTTTGATCCCTTTTGAGGTTGATTTTTTATAACATGAGAGGTGAGGATCTAGTTTCATTCCTCTACATATGGATATTCAGTTTTCCCAGCCCCATTTAGACTGTCCTTTCTCCAATGAGTGTTCTTGGCACTTTTGTCAAAACATTAGTTGTCTGTAAATATATGGATTAATTTCTGGGTTCTCTATTTTGTTCCCTTGGTCTGTGTGTCTGTTTTTATTCCAGTGTCATGCTTTTTTGGTTACTATAGCCTTGTAGTATATTTTGAAGTCTGGTAATGTGATGCCCCCAGCTTTATTCTTTTGGCTCAGGATTGCTTTGGCTATTTGGGTCTTTTGTGGCTCCATGTAAATTTTAGAATTTTAATTTCTGTTTCTGTGAAGAATGTCATTAGTATTTTGATGGAGATTACGTTGAATCTGTAAATTGCTTTGGGTAAGTATTGTCATTTTTACAATAGTAATTCTTCTGATCCATGAGCATGGAATGTCTATTTGTTGGTATCCTCGTTGATTTTTTTTCATCAGTGTTTTATGTTTTTTCTTGTAGAAATCTTTCACCTTCTTAGTTAAATTTATTTCTAGATTGGGCTTGTCTTGTAGCTATTGTAAATGTAGTATTGTGATTTTTTTCGTAGCTCTTGAAAAATCATTCTCAGCTAGTTTATTGTTCATGTGTAGAAATGCTACGGATTTTTATATATTGCTTATGTATCCTGCAACTTTACTGAATTTATCAGCTCTAAGAGGTTTTTGGTAGAATATTTAGGGTTTTCTATATATAAGATTATGTCATCTGCAAACAGGGACAGTTTGACTTCTTCCTTTCTAATTTGGATGCCTTTTATTTCTTTCTCTTGCCTTATTGCTCTGGCTAGGACTCTCAGTAGTATGTTGAAGAATGGTGGTGAGAGTGGACACCTTTGTTTTGCTCCAGTTCTTAGAGGAAAAGATAAAAGCTAACAGTAAGATGTCAGCTGTGGGTTTATCATATATGGCCATTATTATGTTGAGATACTTTCCTTCTGTACCTAATTTATTGAGAGTTTTTATCACGAAGGGATGTTGAATATTATCAAATGATTTTTCTGTCCTTTAAACTCTTGAAATAATGGTTAGAAATGTCATCCTTTTTTTTGTTCTAGAGACAGGGCCTTGCTCTGTCACCCAGGCTGCTGGAGTGCAGTGGTGTGACCAGCAGCCTCAACCCCCCCCAGCTCAAGCAATTCTCCTGCCTCAGCCTCCCAAGTAGCTGAGGCTAATAGCTATAGGGATGAGCCACTACATTCAGCTAATTTTTTTTATTTTAGAGACGGGATCTCACTTTGTTGCCAAGAGTGGTCTTGAACTGCTGGCTTCAAGCAATCCTCCTGCTTCAGCTTCCCAAAGTGTTGGGATTACAGGCTTGAGCCACTGAACCCTACTGAAATTTCATCCTTTTGGCCTCCAAACTATCTCTCAAATGTCCTTCCCCACTTAACATACAGCAAAGTTTAAGATCATTGGTCCTGGCTGGGCGCGGTGGCTCACGCTTGTAATCCCAGCACTTTGGGAGGCCGAGGCGGGCGGATCACGAAGTCAGGAGATCGAGACCACGGTGAAACCCCGTCTCTACTAAAAAAATACAAAAAAAAAAATTAGCCGGGCGTGGTGGCGGGCGCCTGTAGTCCCAGCTACTCGGAGAGGCTGAGGCAGGAGAATGGCGTGAACCCGGGAGGCGGAGCTTGCAGTGAGCCGAGATTGCGCCACTGCACTCCAGCCTGGGTGACAGAGCGAGACTCCGTCTCAAAAAAAAAAAAAAAAAGATCATTGGTCCTGGTTTGGGGCTTGAGAAAACATAGGCACTGAGCCCCGGGCAACTGGGAGACTTCAGCAAGGAAACAGATATGAAGTTGCCTGTAAGTTGTAAGGTACTGTAGAGATGGGGGCCTTTCTACTGGTTGTGAACCACCCTTAGTGTCAGCTAGAGAGCAGAAAGATACCAGCTGATGGAAGGATGGGGCAGTCTGCATTTTCATTGTTCTGATGGGCTATTCTGATAAACTTATTTTGTCTGTTGCTGTCAGGCTATGGAAACACCACCACTAGCTAATATCTAATGAGGACCTTCTTTGTGCCACTTCTGAGTGCCTTTGTTGCATTATTTCAATGAATCCTCTAAATAATCTATACCTATATTACTATCACCCCTGTTTTATAGATGAAACTGAAAAAAAAAAAAAAAAAAGCTGAGACACGGAGAGATTAAGAAACTTGCTTGAAGTGGCACAGCTGGGATTCCACCCAGGCAGTCTGTCTGAGCCCACCCTCTCCACCTCTGAGGCCAGAGAGTACAGTAAAGTACCTAGAGTACAGTGCAAAGTGCTGGTGAAGAGGGTAGGCTCAGAACACTTTGCTCTGTACTCTCTCTGGGCTCAGAAGTAATTTGCACTGTACTCTGTCTGAGGCCAGGGAGAGTACTTTAGTCATCTTTGATCCCTCCATGTGTTAGCTCCATGAAGTAGAAGCTGAGCCATATTTGGTGAGTGAGTGTGAGGGGATGGGTGAGAAGGATGGATGGCTGAGTGAGTAGATGGAAGGATGTCTGGAAGGGTGAGTGGATGGTCAGATGTCCAGTGTCCTGAAGTGGGTGAGTGGGTGGGTGGGTGGCTGGATGGATGGATGGATGGATGGATGAATAGATAGATAAGTGGGTGGGTGGGTGGATGGATGGTTGGATGGATGGATGAATAAGATAGATAGATAGATAGATAGATAGATAGATAGATAGATAGATAGAAGATAGATAGATAGATAGATAGATAGATAGATAGATAGATAGATAGATAGATAGATAGATAGATAGATAGACAGACAGATGAATAGATGAATAGATAGATGGGTGAATGAATGGATGGGTAGGTAGTTGGGTTAGAGGGCTTTCTCATATGTAATATATTGGTATGCTCAAGGAATCCACCTGAAGATAACACCTCACCCAGTTATGATTATGATGGGCATTTTGACTAGAGAGGCTATAGACACTGTACCCTCAGTACCTATAGTACAGTCTAGAACAGACAACTCTTAATAGGATTTTTTTGAATGAATGAAAAACCAGGCAGGCACCAGAGCTGAAAACATAGAGCCTTTCAGGCTTCCTTTGACCATACCTAGCAGAGTACTCATCTCGGAGGTTTCTGTTGGCAGACTGGGGAGATAGATGTGATATTAAGTGTTCCCAGTCTTTTTCCCCAAGGGAAGACATGGTTACTTGCCCAGGACACAATTCTGCCAGTCTGTCAGAGCATTTGGGAAGAGGTTAACATCTATCTCTCAGAGGTGTTTCCTTCCCCTGTATATGATCAACCTCGTAGCAATACCAGGGTCGGTAAGAGCAGCCGTGTTGACATTCTTGGTTTTAGTATCAGAACATTTTGATTTGTTTATTTCACTGCTGACTTGTGTTTAAGATAGGGTCTGTTGCTGCCATTTTTTCATTGACTCTGCAAAGGCATTGGATCATACTTGCACTTTCATGCTGTGAAGGCGCATATTTTAAAGACATTTCTAGACCTTTAAAAATGTATTACTATTATTTTTGATTGACAAATCATAATCCTATACATTTATGGGGTACAATGTGATGTTTTAGTATACGTATACAATGTGGCATAGTTAAATCAAGGTATTAATGTATTCATCGCCTTATCATTTTTATGGTAAGATATTTGAAAGTTACTGTTAGTTGGCCAGGCACAGTGGCTCGTGCCTGTAATCCCGGCACTTTGGGAGGCCGAGGCGGGCAGATCGCTTGAGGTGAGGGGTTCAAGACCAGCCTGGCCAAGATGGTGAAACCCCGTCTCTACTAAAAAGTACAAAAATTAGCTGGGCATAATGGCTTGCACCTGTAATCCCAGCTACTCGGGAGGTGGAGGCTCAAGAATCACTTGAACCTAGGAGGCAGAGGTTGCACTTAGCGGAGATCACATCACACTGCACTCCAGCCTGGGTGACAGAGTGAGACCACCCCCCCCCCCAAAAAAATAAAATAAATTGAAAAAAGAAAGAAAGAAAAGTTACCCTTGTACTCAAAAGAAAGAGAGAGAGAGAGAAAAGTTACTCTTAGTTATTTTGAAATATGTAATACTTGTTATTGTCTGCAGTCACCCTGCTATGCAGTAGTCTCAAAACCCATTCCTCATGCCTGTTTGAAACTTTGTACCCCTTGATCAACAGTAAAAGCACATTTCTTCTTCTTCTTCTTCTTTTTTTTATACCTCAGTGTACAAGATTTTATTTAGTGATACATGAATTTGGTTCTGTCACGTGGGGCCCACGTTATAAGTTCCATCTGGGTCCATTACAGCTTGAACCACTCCCCCCCAAAAAGGGAAAGAAACTTAAAAAAGAAAATCCACAACTTTTTCCATGTCATTAAATATATTCATATACGATAACTATAATATATTAGTATCGGGGAATCTTCCCCGATATTCACGTAGGTTCTTTTCTATTTTCCTAAGTGTCGGCTGGCTTGAGAAATAAAGGGACAGAGTACAAAAGAGAGAAATTTTAAAGCTGGGCGTCCAGGAGAGACATCACATGTTGGTAGGTTCCGTGATGCCCCACAAGCCACAAAAACCAGCAAGTTTTTATTAGGGATTTTCAAAAGGGGAGGGAGTGTGCGAATAGGTGTGGATCACAGACATCAAGTGCTTTACAAGGTAATAGAATATCACAAGGCAAGTGGAGGCAGGGCGGGATCACAGGACCACAGGACCGAGGCGAAATTAAAATTGCTAATGAAGTTTCAGGCACCATTGTCATTGATAACATCTTATCAGGAGACAGGGTTTTGAGATCAACCAGTCTGACCAAAATTTATTAGGCAGGAATTTCCTCTTCCTAATAAGCCTGGGAGCGCTATGAGAGACTGGGGTCTATTTCACCCCTGCAGTCTCGACCATAAAAGACAGGCGCACCTTGGGGGGCCGTTCATAGGCCTATACCTCCAGGCGTGTATTCTCTTTCTCAGGGATGTTCCTTGCTGAGAAAAAGAATTCAGCGATATTTCTCCCATTTGCTTTTGAAAGAAGAGAAATATGGCTCTGTTCCGTCCAGCTCACTGGCGGTCAGTGTTTAAGGTTATCTCTCTTATTCCCTGAACAATTGCTGTTATCCTGTTCTTTTTTCAAGGTGCCCAGATTTCATATTGCGCAAACACACATGCTGTACAATTTGTGCAGTTAATGCAATTATCACATGGTCCTGCGGCGACATACATCCTCCTTAGCTGACAAGATTAAGAGATTAAAGTAAAGACAGGCATAGGAAATCACAAGGGTATTGATGGGGAAGTGATAAGTGTCCATGAAATCTTTACAATTTGTGTTTAGAGATTGCAGTAAAGACAGGCGTAAGAAATTATAAAAGTATTAATTTGGGGAACTAATAAATGTCCATGAAATCTTCACAATTCACGTTCTTCTGCCGTGGCTTCAGCCGGTCCCTCCGTTTGGGGTCCCTGACTTCTCGCAACATATTAGTATGCATTGGAAAGGGACACTGACCCAAACAGTACGTTATGGTCACAACTAAACGTTTACAATTCTAAGTGAACAGAAATTCAAAACACAGGAGGGGGTCAAGGGAGGAGGGGAAGTGCATCTGGGAGCAGGGAATGGGAAGAAACGCCCAATGACAGGAGTGGGACTGGCTTGGCTTTTGGCAGGGGGTGAGACCCCACAAGTCCACATTTTGACACCCGTAGGTATGCCATGGCTCTGGCCCACAGGAATGTCTTGTCCATGGACCGTGGCCCAATGGCCCCATCAATGAGTCTGGTTTGTCCACTCTCTGGGCTTCAAGGGGGCTTCCTTTAAGTGCTGAGAACCTAAACGTCTTTCACTTTCCTGAAGGCAGGAACCAGCACATTTCTAATGGTGACTAATCCCTATTTGTTGTACTCATAATTCCTAAATAGGACAGTGAAATAAATGAGTCAGAAATATCAGAGCGCCTGAACCTTTGCCCCTAACATCTGTTTTAGTGATCTTTCTGGAAAACAGAATCAGATAAAGAAGTAGAACAAGAAGAGGGCCATCTGCATGGGCTCCACAACTGCCATGGCTGAGGCTGAATTGAGGATCAGAAGTAACCAGGTTCATCTGTGAGGTCTGTGCACCTCCAATGTGAGCAAGATAACTTTAGTCAAACACATTATTATAATTTAATAATTATACGGTTTATTTTAAAGTATTAAAAGGGTCCGGGTGTGGTGGCATATACCTATAATTCCAGCTACTGGGGATGCTGAGGTGGGAGGATTGCTTGAACCCAGGAGTTAGAGTCCAGTGTGGCCAACATAGTGAGACCCCTTTTTAAAAAAAAAAAAAATTAAAAATTAGCTGAACATGGTGGTGTGTGCCTGTAGTCCTTAACTACTAGAGAGGCTGTGGCGGGAGGATTGCATGAGCCCAGGAGGTCGAGGCTGCAGTGAGCTATGATCATACCAGTGCACTCCAGCTCAGGCAGCAGAGCAAGACCCTGTGTCTAAAAATAATAATACATTTAAAAATACAGTGTTAAAAGAATACACCGTATGACCTCACAGGTATTATCACTTAGGATGAGGCCAGAGTTGGTAGCAAGTGTTATAAATGAGTTGACTTAAAGAAAACGTGAGGCAAATGATAGAACAGCTGGAGGCAGCAAAGGCCACGCTGAAGACGGGGGAGTGGCTCGGGTTTGGGAAGCACAAAGACAGGAAGAGACAGGAGAATACAGAGCTGATCATGAAGAAAGCTGACGTTTACTGAGTTGTCATGTGTTGGGCACTATTCTGAATGTCTGATGTTATGTAACTCACTGTGAATTGAGCACTGCTGAGGCTTGGAGAAGTTAAACACAGCCAACAAATAGCCAAGCCAGAATCTGAACCCAGGAAGCCTAACTCGAGAGCATGAGCCCTCATCTCCGCACTCCACTGACTTTCAGAAGTAAAATAACAACAAAAGCAAAGGCCCACCCAAGACCCAACTCCACATATCAGTGCACTGACAGGCCCCGACTGCATCTGCTCTCAGGTCTCTAAAAGGGACCAAGCACGGAGAGAGGCACCTTCAGAGGCAGCGTATGTCAGCTCAGATTTGCCGCATGACCTCGAGCTATCTCCTTCCCCTCTCCAGGGGTTTGGCTTCCGTGAGCCCTCTCCCCCATGTCACCCATGGCTCTGCTTCATGGAAACCACCCCCTGCTTGGCTTGAGGCAGAGCCCCCAGGTTCTGTGATGCCCAGCAGCATCTGATGCTGGGGAGACCACAGCAGCAGCAGCAGGAGCTGAGGGCACCCAGTTTGCCCTCCCCAGGTCCCGCAGGCTTGCTAGACAGGCTGAGCTCTTGGGGCCAAATCCCAGCAGCCCTGGAATGCCCCTGAAGAAGTTAAGCCAGGGGACAGCACGATCAGATTGGGTTTTGAGATGGTCACTATGGCCACTGGGTGGAGAACAGATTGGGTGGCAGCCAGGGTGAAGTCAGAGAGCTCAGGAAGGCACCAGTTACAGATGTTCAGGCAGGAGGTGGCCTGGCCAGCAGAGGCTGTGCTAGAGATGCTAGATGTATGGTTGGGAGGTATTTGAAGGTAAGCCCGGGAGGAAGGTAAGCCTGACGCTCACGTAGTGGCTGTTTTAGGAGACGCTCGGGTTTCTGGCTTTCTGCCTGGCATGCACCTTCCTTTTGGATGTGGAGGAGGAGTAGTAGCGCTGCTAACTGCTGCGTCCCTCATCCTTACTGCCTATCCTGGATAGAGCACCACCTGCTCCTGCTGCCTGAGGTGGCTGTTTCTCTCAGGAGAGAAGGACTCCATTCCAAGTCTGCTGGAAAAAGGGTTGCAAATTGATGCAGGCAGCTCTGGAGGGAGGGGAGTGAGACCAGTCCATGTAGTCACTTTACTGAGCCTGATCTGAGCTCTGCCGAGCAGGTGAGTTGTCCCTGACCGTTAGGCTGGGGACCGCTCCTCAGTGGAGGGAGCTGGTGGCCCTTGGCAGCATGGTGACTTGCAGTGGAGGTGGAGGTGACCCTGGGGCAGGAGGGAGGCTTTGGCACACCTCAGCAAGCCTGGCGGGGTGTTATTTCTTTGTATACCTTGGTAGTAGCTATATGGCTTGTTGTAAAACACCTCATCATTTGAAAGAAAAGGCCAAAAAGCAATGTTTTTGAAAAGGAAGAAGAAAGAGGTCTGACCAGAGGGTAGCCTGTTGGCTAGTAGGTTGAGTCTGGCTCAACCTTGGTGAGGACTGGGTTTGCCTCTGTATACAAGTGTGCAGCCACAGTCCCCACCTCCAACCCATTATGTCAGTGGAGGCCCGGGCAGAGACAGGCCACCTTGTCCTTGCTCTGTCTGGCCCTATAGCCCCTTGTGGAGCAGGGGACCCTACTCTGGCCTTGGCAGAACCCCAAGCTGCTTAGGCTACAGGTACTCTGGGGTTAGGTATCTGTGGTTCTGGCTCCTATGAAGGATACTTGAGGAGCTCCAGGATAGGCTCCTAGCTCAGCTATTCCCTAAGGCTGTTTCTCCTCCCCTGATGTCCCCCACCCGCCTGGCTTCCTCCTGCCTGGGCCAGGGCCTGAGGGAAGGCTTGGCCCAGGCAGTCCAGGAAGTGGCTGCTCCCTTCCGTCCTGCCATCCGTCAGTCATTCCAGTATCTCATCCAGGCATTCCCAGAGGGCAGGAGTATTTGGTAAGGATTTAATACGACCAAATTTTGAGTAGGAAGAAAGGTTTGTGAGTTGTCTGGGGCCACATTGCCAATGGCAAGAGGGAGCCACTGAAGGTTTTTGGGCAGGAGAAGGGCACAGTCTTGTGGAATAATCAGTCTGCTGTGTAGAGAGAAGGGCTGAGAGCCCCCGCTTTGGGGATCACAGTTTGTGATTGTGCACGAGTTGTTCACATTTGAGGACAGGGACCGTGTCTGCTTCACTCACCAGTGTTTTACTCGATGTCTAGCCCATACCTGCTTAAAGCAGACAATCAGTAAATATGTACTGACTGCTGTGTTCATTATTTACTGGCAATGCCTGTGGAGTAGTCACAGGCATAGAGATATGAGACTGTCACACCTAGATGAGCTGTGATGCTCACATCACCTGCCAAGAAGGTGAGACAGGAATCCTTGTTGCTGTGCAGCTGAGTAGGAACTGATGCCCTGAGCTATGTCTTGTCTGCAATCTAGCCGATGGCAAGGCCGGGACTAGGGGCTGGAACACACGTCCTGGATTCTGTCTACCACATCATTGCATCCCTTACTCAGGCCTAGAGCACACGGCCACCTTAAGGACTAACCTGCTGCCTGACCAGGCCAGTCCAGATCCCAGACCACCCAGATTCAACATCTCCTGCCCGCATCCTGAGTTATTCGGGCCTTCCTTTGGCAGGGGAGCCTGCCCCCTGTCTGCAGGGAAGTGAGTCTGCCTTAACGTGTGCAAAGGCACTGGGCAGCAAGAGCCTGGTGTGTTCAGGGCTCCAAATGGAAGCCAGGATGGCTGGGGGTGGGGAAGTAGGAAGTTTGTGCCTGAGTCTTGCTACTCATTTTCTGTCCCCATGGCACGAATGGGACCCCTGGTAGGTTCACTTTGCCTCTGCTAAACAAAAAGCTCTAACCCTTCTTTCCCCTGCTCTGACCCAGCGCCTACACAGAGCCCTACAAAGTCTGTCCCATCTCGTCGGCAGCCCCCAAAGAGGACCTTACGTCGGATGAAGAGCAGAGAAGCTCGGAGGAGGAGGACAGTGCTTCAAGAGACCCCAGCCTCACCCACAAGGTAGGGCACCCCACAGGTAGGCCGTGGGCATCAGAGACATGAAGGTGGAGAGATGGCTGTAACAGATCTGCTCCTTCCCTTGGTGCGGAGGGAGCTGTTTGCAGATAGCTGGCCCCAGCTGGATGTAGGGGCTGAGACAGTCAGCATCAGGGCTCTAGGAAGCATTGCCTTCTGGGGACCGGCCTCGGTGATGCAAGGGCACCTGCTCGTGCTGGTATCCACTGGAGTCTGACGAAGTTTGGGGCTTTCTGGAGCCTTTGTGGATGATGTGGAATAGAGCTGCCTAATTTGAATGAAGACCAGCCTAGCTTCTAATGACCTTGGACACCCTGGGCCTCGGTTTCCTCTTCTGTGAAGTGGAAATCATGAGGGTGAGATGTGTTAAAGGCTATAAGGGAATTTTGTGAACTGAAAACAGTTTTAGATGAAAGCTGGTTTCTCTGGCCCTGCAGCAGTGCTGTGAGGGGATGGAGTTGCTGGAGGGAGGTTGCTGTCTAGAGGCTGATGGTGAGTTGGGGGCCACGTCACAGTGAAGACCCAGACCTCATTGCTGGGCACAGGTGCATCAGTGCTGATGGGGGTAATATACGCTCTCTATTGGACACTCATGGTGAGCCGGCCTTCACCCACTCACAGACAGTCCCAGCCCTTCCATACACCCCTTCTCGGAGTCATGAATCCCTTCCCACAATGTACATTTGCAGAAACAGGCAGAGGTGAAGAACCGGCCTAGGGCACGTGGCTGGTAGGTGGCATCCCAGGAAACATCACGGGGCAATATGGGGCTCAGGCATTTGCTCTGCAGGGGACACGACCACTGCAGGGAAATGGGCTAGGAAGGGTGAAATGCCCCCACCCACCCCACCCATCTTCCAGGCCATGCCTGCATGTTGAGAGGTGACTGGAGAGGCAGAGGGTGAAGTGCCCCATTCCCCTGCTTCCCAACAGACCTCAGCACCTTTTTCTGCACCTGCCTCCCACTCCCCATCATCCTCCCCTTCCAAGCCTAGGTTAGTTTTGCCACATTGATTAAAGACCATTGCAAGTGGATGTACTCAGCACAGGTGCCTGACACTTACCAAGCATTAGCCAAATGGGGATGTCTCATTTTCTTTCCATAAAGGTGATTTCTTTTAAAAGTCCATTGATCTCTCTGGACTGTGTTTTCATAAAGTTACCTACCAAGTGCTACAGGAGCCCTCAAGAGAGTTACTCCCCTCTTCTCCTGCCTCTTCCCCCGCAGTCCCTTCTCTCTCCAGTGGCTCCTTCACACCCTCCCTGTCCCCTTCCCCTCTCATCTCCCTGCTGCCTCTTCCTCTCTAGGTACTGAGCCATGTATCTGGCACTGTCCTGAGGTTGTCCATGTTTGTCATCTTGACTCCTTACAACAACTTCAAAGTTGGCACCGTTATCCCTGTTTTACAGTTGAGGACACAGAGGTTCTGAGAGGTTAAGTAACTTGCCCAAGGCCACACAGCTAGTGAATGAAGGGGTCAGGTCTCAAGCACAGCTCTGGCTGGCTCCAAGTCCAGTGCTGTCTATCACTGCGGGCCTTCTCTGACCCCTCCACTCCTCCCCCTCTCCCGAGAAGGAATGTTGTCTCCTTGTGGAGAAGGGAGGAGAGCCTTGAGTTAGTCGTGCCCATTTAAAGATGATTTTGGCTTTTCTGGGCATCCCTGAGGTCATGGAATCTGGGAGCAGAAAGAGATAGTTGCCGTCAGAGATTTGTTCCCCACCCTGAAACCAGGAATTGGGTACTGGCCGCAAGAACGTCGGAGGGCTGATGGAGCAGTGGAGCCCACCGTGTACAACTCTCTGTACCTCAGAGTTCCCCTCCTTGTGATGTACCCCACCACGGTCACTGAGTTCTCTGTTAAACCCTCCTCTGGGACCCCCCACATCTCTTTTTCCGGCTGTGTCACTGCAGTCCAGTCATTCCCCATCTCTGAAAGAGAGCACTAATAGTAACTGTGGGGCTGTGGGAGGGTTGAATGGGAACACAAATGTGAGAGTGCTGGCCATACAATAGGGGTGTAATAATTATCTATTGTTTCTGAATCCTTGAGACAGAGGGGGAGTATGGGAAGAGAGGGCCTGTCCTGCTCAGGACCATTCTAAAGGTGTGAATGTGCAATTTTGGGGCCCTGGACATTGGCTATTACCCAGGATCTGGTCTCCTGGCCACTGCTTGGACACTCCCAGGAATAAGGAGCTAGCAAGAGGTAGAGCAGCCTAGAGACTAAGAAGTTCAGACTCAGCTTTGTCCCTTGCTGGCTGAGTGACTTGGGCAACTTCCTGACCACTCTGCTCATAGGATTCCCCATCTGTAAGGTTGGGATAGTAGTAATAGTACCTGCTTCAGAATAGTTACGAAGGTAAATAAGTCTAAGGAGACCTAGAACAATGCCTACCACTCAATAAAAAAGCATACAAAGGTCAGAGCTTTTGATTGAGACTGGGAGCCTGAACAGGGAAGCAACCTGCCCAAGTTCAATTGGGACTCAGCAGTGACGCACTGGGGTCATGAGGCTGGGGCAGCCCTGCCTTGGACAGGGATCTTTCATGTGTCCTGTGGGGGCCAGAGCCAGGCAGAGCCTGTGGCCAGCCAGAACAGGGCCAGGGTCAGAGGCAGGAGCATCTGGTCATCCCAAGAGCAGGGAGGGGGTGGGTGAGTCTAGGCTCATCTTTCCAGCAGATCAGTTCACTCTCTAGAGTCCAGACTTCTCATCAGCCATAGGGTTGGACATCCCTGCCCTCCTGCCCCTCATTCTTCTTTATGAGGCTTGCATTATATACCAGAATTGAAGTCAAAACCTACACTTTAATTGCACGAGGCATGCTCTTCCACGGAACATGTAAGTCACTGCAGATGAGGGTGAAATCCCCTCGAACTCTCATTCCTATTCCCCATTCCCTTAACCACACAGTGTATTGTTTTGTGGATTTGTTATTTTTACATATATGATATCAAACTATAAGAAACCTGGAGTAACTTAGTTGGGTTCCTTCAGTAATATCCCAGAGGTATTTCCACATTGATACATAGAGTTCTGAGTTAAATGTTTTTCTGGCTGCATAGTATTCCATTTTCCAGATGTGCTGTGGTTTATTTAGCCATCTCCTCGCTGCAGTATGCTTACAGTGTTTCTAGTTCCATCAGCATTGCAGTGAACTTGTTTACACACCTCCTTATGCACATAAAAGATTTTCTGAAGGGTAGATCCCAGAAGGCAATCAATGGACCAGAGAGCAGGCACATTTTTTTTTTTTTTGAGACGGAGTCTCGCTCTGTCGCCCAGGCTGGAGTGCAGTGGTGCAATCTCGGCTCACTGCAAGCTCCGCCTCCCAGGTTCACGCCATTCTCCTGCCTCCGCCTCTGTGAGTAGCTGGGACTACAGGCGCCCGCCACCACGCCTGGCTAATTTTTTTTTTTTTTGTATTTTTAGTAGAGACGGGGTTTCACCGTGGTCTCGATCTCCTGACCTTGTGATCCGCCCACCTGGGCCTCCCAAAGTGCTGGGATTACAAGCGTGAGCCACCGCGCCCGGCCAGAGCAGGCACATTTTAAATCTCCATATCCACTGCCATGTAACAGCCCCCCAACAAGCTGTGACAGCAGACTCCCTGGCCACCCTTTGTGCCCAGAGCTCCCCAACCACGGAACCACTGTGGAGATGGGAAGGGAGGTTTCCCGAGTGAGTGACCTTCCCTACCTCTTTTCTGCAGGAAGATTTTTGGTAGGGTGGGCGTGGGGAGAAGGGTCATGTCTCCATCCTCATTTGTCCTCCACTATGGCTGAGAATTCAGTTTCTCCAAAAGGCAAAGACCTCTCATCTCCATGCCCTAGTCACATTGTGTGGGACGTGGGAGCAAGATTTTCTGTCTCTGCCACCTCAGAAGAGCAGACCAGGGAAGGTGTGAGTGAGGAGTGGTCACCCCGTGGGCCCTGGGAGGTGTGTTTGAGGGTACATTAGTGAGCCCTACCCTTCCTGGATGTTTTGGGGCAGCCAAGTCATGATGGGAGAGGTTTTGGGAGCAGGACAGGAGGCTGAGCCCCACTGGTCCACCCACATGTCTGACCTCTCCTCGCTCCCACTTGTAGACACACAAAGGCTGTAGGTGGAAGGAAAGAGGGAGGGAGAGAAGGAAAGCAAGAAAGACTTAAAAATAGCTCTCCTTATGAAAGGAGACATTCAAAGACTCGCTGATGTGTTGGCTCTCCCTGACAATGAGTCTAATGGGGCCTTTTCAGGCTAAATACCAGCTCCCCTGAGACCAGCCCAGTAGCCAGTGGCCCCTCCCAGGAACCCCCTCCCTCACCTGAATCTCATGGCCACATTTGTTTCCCAGTCTGGCTTGTTTCTGGAACAGACCCTTGCTGTTGTCACGCCCTCTGTGGCAGGTCTGCTCCTGCCCAGCCGGGCCCACATGCCCAGAGCTCTGCTCTTGCCGGGCCGGCTGACCTGTGTCCCTGGTCCTTGCACCTGTAGCCTCGTCTTGACCATCTGCCCCCAATTAAAGGGTCCACCTGAGCCCTGGTTGTTGCCATTGGACCAGTCCCCAGCTGGCATTAAACACCACCGTGCACTTTCTCTGTGCTATGGACTTCTATACCTAGATGCACAGCTGCACACTGGCTCCACTGCAAATGCTTGCTTCACCTGGGCCCCGAGGAAGGGGCTCTGAACCACAGCCTGTGCTTCCCACTCTCAGAAAACAATACTCATCTCCTAGTGAACATGAACTTTCTCCACTGTCTGCCTCTCTTCTGTCTGCGTCTTCACTGAGTTACTCCCGGTCCCTCCTCTTCTTCCACAGAAACTTATTTATTCAGTAAGTATGTACTGAGCGTCTACTCTGTGCCTGGCTCATTGTCAGGGAGGACCAACATGCAAGCACCCTTTTAAGGGCTGAAGACACAGCAGTGACAAGTCAGACCAGTCCCTGCCTGCCCTGTTGGAGTTTCACATTCTAGAGAAGGGGATGGAAGGGAAACCAGAAAACTCCTAAGGTGGGATTAGGTGGTAACAAGTGCTGTAAAAAACAAACTGACTGCCAGGCACAGTGGCTCACGCCTGTAATCCCAGCACTTTGGGAGGCCGAGGTGGGCGGATCACGAGGTCAGGAGATCGGGACCATCCTGGCTCACATGGTCAAACACCGTCTCTACTAAAAATACAAAAAATTAGCTGGACCTGGTGGCACGTGCCTATAGTCCCAGCTACTTTGGAGGCTGAGGCAGGAGAATTGCTTGAACCCAGGAGGCAGAGGTTGCAGTGAGCCAAGATCGTGCCACTGCACTCCAACCTGGGCGACAGAGCAAGACTCTGTCTTAAGACAACAACAACAAAACAAAAAACAAACACAAAAACTGGCTATGGTCGTGGGGAACAGAGCTCCTGGGATTGGGGGTGGGGGCATCTTAGACACAGAATGCCTTCATTTTTCCATTTTTAAAAAATTGTGGGAAAATACACATAACGTAAAATCCACCATCGTAACCATTTTTAAGTGTGCAGTGCAGTGGCATGAAGCACATTACATTGCCATGCAGCCATCAACACCATTCATTTCCAGAGTTTTTTCCTCTTCCCAAACTGAAACTCTGCCCCCTTTAGACACTGACTCCCCATTCCTCCTCCCCTATCGCCTGGCAGCCACTGTTCCACTTTCTGTCTCTGTGAGTTCAGTTACTCTAGGGACTTCACATGAGTGGAATCCTGCAGTATTCATTCTTTCATGAGTGGCTTATTCACTTAGCATAATGTCCTCAAGGTTCATCCACTCTGTAGCATGGGTCGGAATTCCTTCCCCTTTAATACTGAGTTCGATTCCATTGTATGGGTGGACTGTATTTTGTTTGCCCCTTCATTGATTGACAGATGCATGGGTTGCTTTCACCTCTTGGCTGTTGCGAATGGTACTGCTGTGAATGTGGGTGCACAGATCTCTCTAAGACCCTGCTTTCAGTTCTTGTAAGTATATGCCCTGAAGTGGGATTGCTGGATTATATGGCGATTCTGTGTTTAGTTTTTTGAGGAACCGCCATATAGTTTTCCACAGCAGCTGCACCTTCTTATATTCCTGCCAATAGTGCAGAAGGGTTCCAATTCCCAGGGAGGGGCTCTTGGATGAGGAAGACACATCTGTGCAGGAACGAAATGGTGTGAGGGAGCCCGCACTGTGAAGCCCTAGGACAGAGCCTTCCAGGCAGAGGAGAGCAGTGCAAGGGCAGGAGGGCGGGGATGAGTCTGTGAGCCAGAGCCTCGGAGGTCACTGTGGCTGGAGCGAGGTGAGGTTGGGGAAAGAAGGGGGAGCGGGGGCTGGAGAGATTCGTCAGGTCTTACCTCAGGCCATGGTCATATTGAAGCCTCCCCCACTCCTCCGCCTCCCTTACTGCTGTCGCTGGTGCTGCACAACCCTCCCGACATCCAGGAGCCAGGCCCCCTTCCGCCGTCCACTTCAGACCCCTCTTACACAAGCCCTGAGCCTCAGTCCTGGTGGCCTCACCTCCTTGGGAACATCCTCTTCCCTGGGCTTGCCTGACAGTCCTCTCCTAGTTCTCCTTTGTTTCTGAATGTGCAACTCTGTCCACTCTGCTGTCTTCGGCATTTCCCAAGGCTCCACTGCCCCCAGCCCCCATCCCTCATTCTGCGTCCTCTTTGCTGGCAGCCCGTTCCAGCCATGGCCAGCCCTACGCAGGTGGCATCCCAGAGCACACCATCTGGCCTGACCCCAGACTTGAGCTTCTTGGTGCCCTTTAGGGACCTTCTTGGAAGCCCCACAGATGTTTCAAACTCAACACATCCCATACCGAGCTCATCCTCTTCCCATCCCTGGCTTGTCTGCTTCCTGTGTTTGCTATTCTGGATGTTAGCAGTAGATGTGGAAGATCTGAATTCCTGATTTGTCATCTTCTTATTACCATGTCTTAATCACAGATCAAAGAAAATTCAGTAGACACCTAGTTCTTCGACCAGACATCATGCAAGATACAAAACGAGTTCTGTCTGCTCCTTAAACCCACCTCAGACCCTTTGCCATTGGAGTTTCCTCCACCAGAAACGCACTCCCTGCCCTTTGCCTGTCTGGCTACAGGTCTCAATTTGAATGTCACCCCCTCAGAGAGGGCTCCTAGATCTTCTGCCATGCTCTGTCACAGCATTCCTGGCTATTTCCTTATGCTGTAGTCTTGTTCTTTATTTCTCTGTTTTCTTGCACATTGTTTGCCTTTCCCTGGCAGTCGTTCCAGGAGGGCAGACGCTGTGTTTATCCTGTTCATGGGTGCGTCCTTGCTGCCTAGTACATTAAGATGTAGTCAATGAATATCTTCAAATAAGTTAATAAACAAATGAATACATTAGACCCAGCTCCTGCATTTACATAAGAAAAACAAACTCGAATGCCTGACGGCAGTTCAATAAAATGAAAACACATGTTTGGCTCTGTGTAACTTACTCTGCACAGTGAGTGGCGGAGCTGGGAGTCCAACCTGTATTTGTAATATTCCTGTTGCTTCACCCTGGCTCCCCCATAGCCATGCAGAGAGTGCTGCATTTCAGTACACTAACACAAGAGACATTGCAAGACGGGTGACAGAGGAGAGGGAGGGAGGCAGACACAACTCAGAGGAGACGAGAGAGAAGAGGGACTCCAAGGTTCTGGAGGGTGTCCTGGGTACGTGTATGCCTCACACCCCTTGCTGAGAGCCTTGAGGGGCTGGAAGGCAACCAGGGCCAAAGGGCTGGGCAGATTAGGATCCCCTGGCCCTGGGAGAGCTTGTTCTGTGGCTGAGTTTCCTCTCTGCTAAGTCTCAGACATGCCCTTTGCCCTAGTGTTTGGGATGTAGCCACAGGTGATACTCAGTCTTGCTTTCTCCTTCCTGACTTGGCGGTGGTCACTCTCTCTCTCTCTTCATGGCCTATGGCCAAAGTGCCACATGTGGACCAACAGCACCCTAGCATCTGGGGGATCATTAGAAACACAGCATCCCAGCTCCCACCCCAGACTTGTTGAACCCAGATCTGCCTGTTGACAAGATCCTCAGTGACTCACGTGTGCTCACGGAAGTCTGAACTCTGGTCCATGTGCAGCAATCACCCGGTCTATGTGGAGCACTCGTGGTGCCCTCGGCTCTAGGAGATGCCATAGAAGAAGCTAATGGGGTCCCAACTTTGGGGAACTTACAGTTGAGTTGGAGGATGAAAAAGCAATTCACGTGATGATCTTTAAACTTTATATTCATATTTTATCTACTTCTCTGAATGTTGTATGTCATATTTTAAAAAAATGAACCAAGGTTGCACATGAGATGGAAGGGTTATGGAATTTAACTGAAAAATGGCAAGATCTATAAATTTGGAGAAGAGACTTTATTTCTTATAAGGGGTTGCAGCCTGTAAGGTGGCTGTTCTCATGGGCTGGGAAGTGTAGCCTCTGGCTAAAGCCTTTAGCAGGTGCTCAAAGCACCTGCTTTGAGGGAGGGAGGGGTAAGACAGGAATTTATGCTGCAGGGGTTGGACAAGTTTACATATTCAGCAAGTTATAGGAATAGCTATGGATATTCATAAAAGAAGGCATTGTGCACGTGTGATAAGCAAGCATGCATGTTGCCTGTGTCCCATGTTCACTTTGGGGTGGAGACTTAACATTTAAATGTATTACAGTTAGGTCTTATATGTCAAAAGACGAAGCAGGGGCAGCATGAAGGCACTCAGTGCACAGCCTCCTCAAACCAGCCAGAGTCAGTCCATGGTGGGTGGTCTCTTATTAGGAGAAAGTCATAGAAATCAGTCTCTTGTCCAATCAATCCAATCAAAGCTGTAGCTTGGCTGGCAGAACAGGGGGCTTAGTCAGTGTCTGATGGTGGCTGAGCTGCAATTGTTTCAGCATTGCTTATCTTGAGGCCAGTGCTTGTTAAGCTGCTGGTGAAAAAGAAAAACCTCATGGCAGTGAGAACAGAATTCATTCTTTAAGTGTGGGGTGCATGGCTTAACCCTTGCATGGCACAGCCTTAGGTCTTGTTTATAATTTGGCATCTTATTGCCACAGATTCCGTTCTGTCAGTCTTATGATCTCTGTTTTAACATTAGTGCTGGTCAGATGTTGTGTCTAAACTGAAAGAGGGAAGGAGTATAATGATGTGTTCCAACCACCCATCACGTCATGACTGGGAACTCAACCTAAGGTTTTTCTGGGGTCCCCTTGATCAAGAGGGGGCTTGTTCAGTCAGTTGAGGAGTTTAGGATTTTATTTTTAGGTCTCAGGGGCAACCCTCATGCCCAGCTATGTGAACTAAACCATGAGCAGTGGAAGGGTTCTATGTTGTAAGAGGCAGAGCAGTCAGGAAGGCTTCCAGGAGGTGGTGAGGCCTAAGTGCTCCTTGGAAGAGAGCAGAACGTAGTTAATTAGAAAGGAGGAGAAAAGTTTATAGGAGGCAAGAACAGATGGGATGAAGGCATAGAATCCAGCCATTAGCCGGCTGTTTGAAGTCATGGCTGGACCTTTCTGGAATTAAGTGAGATGGGGAGGGCTGTGTCTTGTTTGAGCCAGCACTGGCCCTTTCCTGCCATCAAACATGGGGAGCTGCTAATCACAATCACAGCCGCTCTCTTAGGATTCCAGAAGGTGAGAGAGCTGAAAGGAGCATTTAGAGACCACTGTTTCTTTTCACTGTGGCAAGAACGTTTAACGTAAGAGCTACACTTTTTTTTTTTTTTGAGACAGTTCTGTCACCCAGGCTGGAGTGCAGTGGTGTGATCTCGGCTCACTGCAACCTCCGCCTCCTGGGTTCAAGAGATTCTCCTGCCTCAGCCTCCCGAGTAGCTGGGACTACAGGCTCACGCCACCATGCCAGACTAATTTTTGTATTTTTAGTAGAGATGGGGTTTCACCATATTTGTCAGGCTGGTCTTGAACTCCTGACCTCAGGTGATCCACCTGCCTTGGCCTCCCAAAATGCTGGGATTACAGGTGTGAGCCACCACACCCGGCCAGATCCACACTCTTAATGCCCATCCTTCGGTGAGTGGATAAGGAAAATGTGGTCTGTGTATACAATGGAATATTATTCAGCCATAAAAAGGAAGAGAATTCTGCCATTTGCAACAATGTGAATGAACTTGGAGGGCTTGATGCTAAATGAAATAAGCCAGTCACAGATGGACAAATACTGCATGATTCCACTTACATGAGGTGTCTAAAATATAGGGCCAGGCATGGTGGCTCATGCCTGTGTTCCCAGCACTTTGGGAGGCCAAGGCAGGAGGTTCACTTGAGGCCAGGAGTTGGAGACCAGCCTGGGCAACATAGTGAGACCTCGTCTCTATAAAAAATAAAAAAATTAGCTGGGTGTGATGACGTGCATGCCTGTGGTCCCAGCTACTCAGGAGGCTGAGGCTGAAGGATCACTTGAGCCCAGATGCCATTGCATTCCAGCCTGGGTGACAGAATGAGATCCCTAAGTCTCTAAAAAATAAAATAGCCTAATTCACAGAAGCAAGGAGTAGAATAGTGGTTGCCGGGGGTGGAGGGAAGGAGAGGTGGCAAGCTACTGTTCAACGAAGTTTCAGTGATATAGGAGATCACTGGAAGGAAAACTGCAGCTTGTCACTCATTCCTTGCTGAGGGCTATTCAGCAGGTTGGAGGCCAAGTCAGGAGTAGAAGTCAGGCCTCCTGATCCCTCATTCAGGGTGTTCCAAGATAGCCCATTGCTTCTGCAAATTTGTTACAGACTGTAGCCAGAACCAAAGATCTCTCCAAAATTAAAGGTCTTTTAAGTAGCTGGGCCAAACCCACACTCACACCAGCCTAACTTCAGGAACTGGACTAGTCAGCATGATCTGGAAACTGACCAGCTGTCGTGGGGAAGCCAGGGGGCCACTGTTGGGTCCCTCCTTCTCCCCTCACTTGTCCTGGCAGGCACGCACTCTCCTCTGCCTCCTCTTCCCGCGGTGCTGCCACCAGGAACACAGGTGACAGCTGGGATAAAGAGTGAGCCACCTCTCCCTGAGTACCTGTCTCTGAGTTTTCCAGCAGCTGTTGAAGGCTGTGCTGGAAACCCCGACCTGTGTTCCCTGCCTGCCCTGGTGGTCCCCAGGGGACTTGGAGACTGTGTTCTCCTGGAGCCTAGTGCCCCATGTATCTGGGTTTCTGAGCACTCTCCTGTCTCCAGATGTGACTTCAGAATACTCCAGCTGGCCCCTTCCTGGGACCCTCAACACATAGAAGACTCATAAGGAAAATTTCCCCAGGGCTTGAAACAGCCATGGAAGGTGGCCCCTTCCTTGTGTGTGGATGTGGGTTATTTTAGGGGGGCTGCGTGGCTGAGGAGGCTGGCGCATATGGGGCATCAGGGACACCTCAGATGTAGCCTGTGACCTAGAGATGTTTATTGAGGCTCTGTGGGGATTCTGGGCACAGGAAACTGTGTAAGCCAAACACACCCAGAGGTAGGAAAAAATAGGGTGGGCTTAAGGGATCACCTGGAGCTCCATGTGGCATGGAGGAGTGGTAGAGGGGACTGGGAACAACCCTGAGCTGAGCCACAGGGGCCGCTTTCTGTAAGCGCTGGGAGCCTCTGCAGCCACTCAAGGGTGCAGGTGACGGAAGAAGGAGGCTGTGGGAATGGCTAGGAGGCTGGAGCTCAGAGTGAGTGAGAGACAGGTCAGTCAATGATACAGGGAGGGTCAGAGCTTGGGTCCAAGATGAGAGGTGGGAAGCCTGGACTTCAGAGGCAGAGCAGTGTGGAGTGTGGGTGAGGCCCGGGCTGGAGGGAGTGGAGGAACACACTGCTGAGAGACATCTGAGGAGGAGGGAGGTCTCAAGGAAGCGAGCACAGGGCATTCAGATTGGAGTGCCCAGTGACCACAGGTGCAGGGAGACAGGTGTGAACTGATGGGGGCGTGTGCCAAGCCAGTCACAGAGGCTTTGGGGGCGTGGAGCTTGGCAAAGGACTGGCAGAGACCAGTGAAAGAAAGAGGTGGCTGTTAACATCAGGCTGCGCCATCTTAAAGGCTGAGGAGGTGTGGACCCAGGAGGCCTGTACACAGAGAGGGGAGGCGACGAGACAGGCGTCTTGAGGTTGTTCCTTCCTCTCCCACAGGTAGGACATTGTGGGGAAGGATTGTGTGGACCCTGGGAATACTTGGGGACCATCCTGAGGGACAGGCTGAAAGGCCTGGGGTTCCCTGGCCCCTGTAATAATACAGTGATGCTACACTCCCCTGTAGCTCTTTACTGATTACGAAGAGCTTTTCCACCCACAACGCTTTGCTGTCTTTGTGTGACAACCTCTGAAACAGTGGTTCTCAAAACTTTTTGGTCTCAGACCCACCTCCCCTCTTAAAAATGATCAAGGTCCCCAAAGAGTTTTTGTTTCTATGAATCACATCTCTTCAATGTTTACCACATTAGAAAGTCAATCAGAAAATTTTGAAACATCTTTTAATGCATTTTAAAATAACAAACCCATTACATGTTAATATAAGTAGCACTTTTGTGCAAAAAAAAAACCCCTATTTTCTAAAACAATCAAGAAAAAACAGGGAGAAGAGTGACATTTTTACAATTTTACAAATATTAATGTCTGGCTGAACAGAAGGTAGCTGGATTCACCTATCCGCTTCCCCACTCAGTTGGTTGGAATTGTTTTGGTTGACTTAAATGAATAATATCCAGGTTCATACAGATATGTAGTTGGAAAAGGGAGGACCTTACATAACTCAGAGGTTCTCAGGCTGTATTTTGGGAACTGATGTCCTAGAAGGAGGCTGAGCACCCAATTTTACGGTTGGAAAAACTAAGCCATGGAGACTGAGGACCCAGATTCTTGACTCTTTGTGTGACCCACTGTCTAACACTGAGGTTCCCTGGAGGAAGAACTACCCCTCCCGACCTGCTCGGGTCCCAGAATAGCCAAGTGTTGAACCAGCTGGTTTGCTGGGGACCAGGGAGGAGGCCAGTGGCCCTGGGGACAGCCTGAGGCAGGGGCAGGTGGCCTGATGTTAACACCCATAGCTTCAGCCTGAGAAATGCCATAGCAATAGCATGGGCCTTGGCACCCCCAACCCCCACGCTCCTGGGAGGAGCCCTGTTCCCAGAAGCCTGTCCCTGGACGCTGCCGTCAGCCTCGGAGTTCATTTCCTGGTTAAACAAACATCTATATTAAATGGCCCAGTTGGGCAACGCCCAGAAGCAGTTTCTGCGTGCCTCGGGCATACAGCCTGCCAGGCCTCCCCGTTGGCCGCCTGGCGAAGACACATCCATCATCGCAGAGTCACTGAAGCAGGACTGCCCCGTGCGTCCCACCCAGAATCTGCACGTCTAGCAGGAGGGGCTGGGTGGGACGTGCAGAGGGGCCCGTGTCTGGACCCTACCAAAAGCCTATCCTCGACAGCTTGGAGATTGTAACAGTGGTAATGATGGCAACTCCAGAAGTTTGGGTATGGTGTGACGGCTGCCATCCATCATCTCATCTCATCCTGGCAGGATAGGAACGCTCACCTGTTTGCCAGATGAGGAAACGGAGGCATCTGAGAGGGGCTCGCCCATGGTCACACAGCCACCCATGCCTCGTTTGGGGAGGATCCAGGCATCTTGACTTCCAGCATAGTTGTCTTTGTGCCATTGTGGCGACGTTCTGAGGATCCAGAGTGAGGAAGGCTGAGTGCAGAGGGGAAAGCCCAGGCTGCTCTGGTGTGTGTCTGCTCTGATGAAAAGCGCAGCAGGATAAAGATGGGGCAGGGGCCCTTAACCAGGGGTGACGTTTTGCACCACCCCAAGCCCTAGGACATTTGGCAGTATCTAAAGACATTTTTGGTTGTCACAATGCGGGTTGAGGGAGTGGAGGCTCCTATTGTCATCCAGTGGGTAGAAGTCAGGGATGCCATTGGTTATCCTGTAAATACATAAGAACAGCTTCTACAGCAAAAACTATTCTTCAGAATGTCAGCAGTCCAAGATGGAGAAACCCCGGGTTGGAAAATGATTTGGGGTGTTCTTTAGGTCAGGCAGTCATGGATGACTGTGCTGAGGTTGTGACTTTTGAGCAGAGACCTAAAAGAACCAGAAAATACAAGTGAAAAGATCTGGGGAAGAGCATTGCAAGAAGAGGGAACAGCACATGCAGAGGCCCTGAGTCAGGAAGGCATCCTCAAGAAGCCAGTGTGTGAGACCGGGTTGGTTATTCTCTACCAGATCTCAGACGAAAACACTGAGGCTCAGAGATGGGGGCTCGCCAGACATCATACCATGAGACAGTGCTGGAGCTGGGTTTGAAATGGATGTGATTGATTCCAGAGTCCATTTGCTTTCCACTGTCTCTGCTGCTACTGTCAGAGGAGTGGCCCAGCCTTCATTTTGCAGTTAAGGCCTTTCCCCTACTCGACTATAAATTTTTTTTTTCCTTCTTCTATCCCTGGTTACTTGGTTTTGCTCCTGGCACCACCTCAGTGACAAAAACAACAAGGATAATGATGGCCAATAATTCGATAGTGCTTGCCGTGTGCCAGGCACAGTTCCAAGTGTGAGAGATTCTCTATATAGACACTCATCTGATCCTTATGACATGCATATGTGCTGGATACTATTTTCCTATTGTGCCCATTTCACAGGTAAGAAAATTGAGGCACAGAGAGCTAAATGACTTGTTCAACAAATAAGAGTTAGAGGCAGGAAACTGCCTAGTTCCAAAGCCCATGCTTTTTTTTTTTTTTTTTTTGAGATGGAGTCTCACACTGTTGCCCAGGCTGGAGTGCAATGGCACAATCACGGCTCACTGCAACCTCCACCTCCTGCCTCAGCCTCCCGAGTAGCTGGGATCACAGGCGCCCGCCACCATGTCTGGCTAATTTTTTTGTATTTTTAGTAGAGACAGGGTTTTGCTGTGTTGGCCAGGCTGGTCTCGAACTCTTGACCTCATGATCCACCCGCCTCAGCCTCCCAAAGTGCTGGGATTACAGGCGTGAGCCACTGTGCCTGGCCTCAGAGCCCATGCTTTTAACCACAACACTATGCAGTGACTTTCTCAGCAGTGATTTTCTCACCACTAGAGTGGATCACTCACTTGACGAGCGGCTCCTTAAGTTTAGTAACACGCAAGGTTTAGCACAGAAGGGAATTTAGAAGTTAGTTTGTCCACATATGGGGAAACTGAGGCTTGACCTTGAAAGTGATTTGTGTAGAGTTGTACCAGGAGGCAGGTGTTCCCAGCTGAGTGCCCTCTGCTCTGCCATGGGCCACCCGCTGCCAGCCATGCCTGCACATTCGCAGCCTCCCCTGTCTATTTCGTCAGGCCGCCACAGCGTGTCTTTGCATTTCTGGATCCCAGCCACTAGTTGTGTCTGATATCTGGCAGGTTTGGGGCCACCTAGCAGGAGCCTGCTTGTGGCAGAAGGCCCAGGCATCTGGCTCAGCCCAGCCCATCCTTCCTGTTTATAGACATAATCTCAGTCTATTTCCAGATCACATAGGTGTGGAAACTGGGGCTCAGATGGGTTAAATAGCTCACCATCTGAGGTCAGCCTGCAGAGTTAGTGCTTCCGAAGGGGAATGAATGTGCGCTTGCTCACTCACTCACTCACTCCTCACTCACTCTTTCAGTCAACAAAGAGAACTACCATAT
This sequence comes from Hylobates moloch, assembly GCF_009828535.3. Lineage (NCBI taxonomy): Eukaryota > Metazoa > Chordata > Mammalia > Primates > Hylobatidae > Hylobates > Hylobates moloch. The sequence goes on from NW_026652279.1 coordinate 31,835,395, forward strand.
GCTAAGCACTGGTCATGCAGAGGTGGGAGTTCCTGGTCCCTGTCCTCCTGGAGAGATGTAATTGTTTCACAGTAATGATAAGTGTCATGAGAGGGGGATGCTCAGAAAGGATGCCTAGCCCAGCCCGTTGAGCGGGGAGGATCAGGAGAGGCTTCTTGGAGGAGGTGCTGCCGTAGCTAAGTCTTACAGGATGACTGTGAGTTAGCCAGGTAGAGGAGGGGGAAAGGACACTGAGGGAACAGCGTGTACCAAAGCAAGAGAAAAGAGAGAATTCCTCAGTACAGGGCACCACAGGTTGCTCAAGATTGGTGGAGTCATGAAGTGGGATATAAAGGTCATGCCATCATCATGGCCATTGAGCATTTACTAAATGCCAGGTGCCATGCCGGGCATTAGCTCAACAACCTTCAGAGTTAGGTGCTGTTAAAATCTGCATTTACAGCTGGGCTCAGTGGCTCACACCTATAATCTCAGCACTTTGGGAGGCCAAGGTGGGTGGATTGCTTGAGCCCAGGAGTTCAAGACCAGCCTTGAACTGGTCAATGTAATGAGACCCTGTCTCTACAAAAAATTTTAAAAATTAGCCAGGGGTAGTGGTACATACCTATAGTCCCAGCTACTCAGGAGGCTGAGGTAGGAGCATCGCTTGAGCCTGAGAGTTCGAGTCTGCAGGGAACTGAGATCACGCCACTGCACTCCAGCCTGGGTAATAGAGCACGACCTTGTCTCAAATAAAATAAATACATTTTTAAAATAAAATCCACATTTACAGATGAGGAAACTGAGGTGCAGAGAGGTTAAATAAGTTGTTGAAGAACATACAGGTTATGAGTGCCAGGAAATGGTCTGAGAAACGCTTGGAACTTGCCTCCAGCGGCATGGTGGCCTATTCCAGAAACCACTGATGCCTGTCCCACCTGATTGCTCTCTTTCCTCCCACAGCTGGAAGGACAGTCCAGAGCCCTTGTCATCGCACAGGAACTGCTATCTTCAGAGAAAGCGTGAGTCCCCAAGGAGCTGCCTGTGGCCTTGAGCTTATAAACAAAACGTCACCCTCCTGGGCTTACACAGGATGGGGATTAATGCAGCCTCAACCCTCTTTCCCTCTGCAGATACGTGGAGATGCTCCAGCACTTAAATCTGGTGAGTTAATCATTTTAATTGTCCAAAACTAATTGCCCTTTTACAAGTCTGTGATATAAGAGGCAGGAAAGCAATGTGGAGACAGAGGTGATTTCCATTAACAGAGGCCTGGCAGCAGGCAAGCACTCACCGAGGCTTTTCAGGGAAGTCCGTCTCCTGATTAATGTGCTTCCGGGGGCAGACAGCGGATGCGTCTCCTTGCTCAGGGATGGGGTGCGTGGGGGCATGGTCTGAGGTTTTGGGCAGGATGTTTGAGGTTTCCTTAGCCCTCTTGCTGAGAAAGGCAGGAAGAGGACAGCGGAGTGTTTCTGGGCATTGCTATGTGTGAGTTTGTGTATGTGAGTTTGTGTACTTGTGTGTGTGTGATGTTTATGTTCGTATGGAGAAAGTGTCTGCCTGGTGACAGAGCAGCTGAGGGTATCAAGAGTCTTCCTCAGTCTCTTTAGCGTCAGGGCGGTAGTGCCTGAGCTGGTGGTGAGGGGCTCCTTTGGGCTTTCAGAGGAAAGGAGGCCAGACTTGGAGACAGCCTGAACATCAGGCACTGCTCCCCTTCATAACTCACAGGACAGCTTGCAGAGTGTGCCTTTGCAGTCAGCTCAATTCAGTTCAGTAGACATTGTTTTGAACTCTCGCTGCGTGACAAGAACTGGAGAATGGGAAGACAGGTCAGACAGGGCCCTTCCCCAGGAGCTCTCTGGCCAGCAAAGGGGACGGATGAGGGGGGTGACCAACAACCTTGGGCAGGCTTCCCTGAGGAGGTGATGTTTGGGGCTAGGCCATAGGGAAGCGTGAGAAGAGGGCACAGCAAAGACTCGGGAAGTAGGGGACCATGGCGGACTCAGGCTCCCTGCTCCTTTGAGCTCTCTCTGGGCAGTTTGCACTCTTGCCATGGTTGAGCATTGGATTCTATGGTGCTTTGAATCATTCACCATCTCCAAGAATGTCAGAGCTGGGAACGTGCACCTGGACATTTTGTAGGTGGTGATGTGGAAGCCCAGAGGAAGTGACATGGCCCGCGTCACACAGTGGTGGAGCCAGGACAAGCGCCGGGTCTCCTGGCTCCCAGGCCACTCCCCTCGCATTCACTGGGTGTTCCTGGCTGCCTTCAGAGCTCCATGGGGCAGGGACCATCTCTGGGTGTACCAGCGCACTCAACACCAAACCAGGCCTCTTGCTGAACCCAGCTGAGGTCCCTATCAGCAATGTCACCCTGGCATCACATCCCTGCGTGAGCTGATAGCAGCCAGGACCCCAGGAGGGCGGATAGAGCACTACTCTGGTCTGGTGCTCTCGGCCCCTCATTTTTGTCCCCGCAGGTTAAAAGCCTTGTGTGTACTCTTGAACCCCAAAGCCCTCAAGTATGAAATGTACCAGCCCCCATTCAGCTTTTATACCTAAAAGATCTATTTGGCAAAGGCCTAAAGGATCAGTTTCCCTTTTTTTTTTTCTTCTCTCTCCCTTATTTCTGGGCTGACAGCATGACAGAGGGGCTGGGCAATTTTGTTTTATGACTTTTTAAGAGGGTTTTAACTGGGAAACTTGCATCTATGTTTGCTCTGCTTCCTGCCAGTTGGAAAGACATTGAAGCCCCTGGTAATCCATAATATTATCCTAAGGATGGGGTGAAGGGAGAGCCCATAAAAGTCATCACTCAGGCCAGGCGCAGTGGCTCATGCCTGTAATCCCAGCACTTTGGGAGGCTGAGGTGGGCTGATCACCTGAGATCAGGAGTTCGAGACCAGCCTGGCCAACATGGTGAAACCCCATCTCTACTGAAAATACAAAAATTAGCCAGGCATGGTGGTGGGTGCTTGTAATCCCAGCTACTCAGGAGGCTAAGACAGGAGAATCACTTGAACCCAGGAGGCGGAGGTTGCAGTGAGCCGAGATCGTGCCACTGCACCCCAGCCTGGGTGACAGCGCGAGACTCTGTCTAAAAAAAAAAAAAAAAAAAAAAAAAGTCACCACTCAGAAGCTGGTTGCAGGAAGTCGTGGGGTCTGGAGCTATATTTTATCATATCAGTGCTTACGGGGATAGAGGGGGCAGACATCTCCCAGTGTGACTCCAGGTCCTAGCTAGGGACATGAGTCTTAAAGGAGACCCATAGACTTTGGGGCAATCTTCACCACTCCCCGGCTTCGAATCTATCCCTGGTTGCTAAGCTTGGCAAGTTCTTCAGAATTTCCTCTTAGAGACTGGTGCTGTTGAGATCCCAAGGCTGTCCAGTGATGAGGAGGAGCTGACGGTGCCTCCCAAATCTCCCCAGCAGGAAAGGTCCTGGCTTCATTGTGCTATTGATGTTGGGGGCGGGGAGTGGCCTTCTGTGTTTGAGGTGCAGCCCTGTGCTTGTCACATGGTAGCTATAGCTAACTCAGTGGCTTCCATGAATTCTAGTCATCCTGATGGCCACAGTCCCTGGTTTGTGTAGCCTATGGGCTCCATAGGAATGGAGTTTACATTTTTAAACATTTGTGAAAAAAGACAAAGGAGAATATGCAACTGAGACCACACGTGGCTCACACAACTTAAAATATTTATCATCTGGCCCCTTACAGAAAAAGCTTACTGACTTCTGGTTTAACGGCTGCCTTCCATCCTTCCAGGAACCCAGTCATAAGAACATTCCTCACCTGCCCATCTGTCAGTCTCTACCCATCCACCTAGCCAGCCAGCCTTTCACCCACTCATCTGTCATTTCATCTATTAATGCATCAAGTGACACAACCATGCACTCATTCACTCCCAATTAATCTACTACTCAGATGTCTACCCACCTATCCAACCATCCGTCCATTCCTCATCTACCCATCCAACCAGCAATCCATCCATTCATCTATCCATCTGAATTGACCATTCATTCTGGAAACATCACAGGATGTTTACTGTAGGCACTGAAATAGGTCTTGGAGCCCCAAAGCTGAATAAGGCTCAGAACCTACCCTTGAGTAGGTTTCCTTTTGCAGGGAGAGAGGGTGAAGGTGGCGAGGAGAAATCAGTATGTGAACAGACAATTTTCATTACTCTGTGTAAGTATAATTTGCAGAACTGTAGTTTTATGCAGAATCTGCAGGGGCATGAGAGAGGGAAAGACATATGCAGGAAGGTTTGCGGAAGAGGTGCCATTGAGATGGACTCTCAGGGAGTTCACCAGGCCAGGGTAGTGGTGGAAGAGGGCGTGTAAAGTAAGGGAGTCAGCATGAGCAAATGCTCACAGGCTCATGGTATGTTTGAGAATGACACATCATCACACATGGTTAGAACATAGAAAATTTTGGAGAGCCAGGTAGAAGGTAGGATCAGGGATCAAGTAATGGATCCCCAAATAAGGCTAGGACCAGATCGAGAAGTACCAAAAATGCTGGGCCAAGGAGCTTATGCCTTTCCTTGTATATGGTGAACAGCTAGAGATTTTGAACAGGTGCGGTACCTGGACACCTTCTATCCTCTGTTTCTTCATCTAAAACAAGTCTCTCCTAGAAGAAGCCAAAAGTTCCTACCAAGCCCTCCTTTGGGCTAAGGCATTCAGAAGGCCTGTTCAGAAGCCAGTTTGCTGATTGGGAGATAACTCTGGAAGTTGTCACCATCCTGCCCCAGGAGAAGTTTCCTCACACAGGAGGCCCACATGACGGGGCCCCTGTCCACCTCTGTGGCAGTACCTCCTTTACCGTTTACTTCATCACTGCCTTCAGCCACACTGGCCTTCTTACTGTTCTTCAGATACTATGAATGCATTCACATCTCACAGTTTTGCTCTTCCCTCTACTGGAATGTCCTACCCCTGATCTTCCCGTTCAGGTCTCAGCTCAAGTGTTACCACTTCAAACTAGTGGTGCCCCAGAACTTAGTGGCATAAGACAAGCATGTTTTTATGCTCACAGATTCTCTGGACTAGAAATTTGGACAGGGCATGGTGGTGGGAGTTGGTCTCTGTTCCATGATGTCTGGGGCCTCAGCTGGAAGACTCGAAGACTGGGGGTGACCTGATGTCTAGGAGCTGGGTCTCTTGTCTTTTATTGCCGCGTTCGCCCCCTTTGTTCAGTCCCCCTAGGTCTGTGCGAGTTACGTAGTAGACAAAAGAGTATATTTGGAAGAAGGGGTCGGGGGCACCTTGCCTCTAGTGGACAAGGGCCCAGAGCTTTACACAGCCCTCTGTATTTATTAGGCAAAAGAGATAGTGAGGAGGAAGGTGGAAGAAGGGGTCAGCTGTTCGCTCCAGAGTAGGCTTGCAAGACTGCCTTCTCTAGATGTCATGGTAGGTAACCTCAGCGCCAGGGAGTGAATGCCTCCAGCAAACCTTCTGTCGGCAGGCGCAGTCGTGAGTTTGCCCACATCCTGCATTCATGATAAACAGTTTGCTCTTTGATCATATAGCCTCCAGCGGAATGCTGAGTTGGTCATGTCCCACGGGCCTTCGGCTCCCTACATCTTCACTCACACATCAGGTGGTTGAGGCTGGCTGTTGTCCGAGACTTAAACTGGAAGGTTGGCCAGAACACTTGTCTGTGGCCACTCCATGTGGTCTCTGCCTCTGTGAGTTTGGGCTTCTGCACAGCATGGTGGCTGGGTTCTAAGAGTAAGTGTCCCTCTTGAGCAGGTAGAAGTGCATGGCATTTTTATGATCTGGCCTTGGAAGTCCTATAGCACCACTTCCACCATACCCTATGAGTAAGACAGTCACAAAGATCTACCCAGGTTCAACGGGAGGGGACGTAGTCTTTCCTGTTCAATGGGAGGAATATTAAGCTCACATTGTATAAAGACCATTGAGATAGGAGATATTGTTGTGGGTATTTTTGGAAAAGACAGTCTACTACAGAAGTTTTTCCTAAACATTCTGTGTTGGTTAGGAATTGTGTTTGACTGCTAGTAACAAAAACTCGATTACGATGACTTAAGTAATTTAGAGATTCTTCTTTCATGTGAAATAAATCCAGAAGCAGGAGATCCAGGTCAAATTTGGCAACTCCACACAGTCTCAGGGACTAAAGTTCCTTCTGCAGCATCCATTTCCAAGGTTTCTCATGAACACAGGATGGCTGCTGCAGTTCTAACCATTGCATCTATATCCCAGGCAGAAAGAAGGAGAAAGGTAGAAAAGCAATAGGTCATGCCTCTCAGCTGGGTTAGTCCCCTTGAAAGCTCCACTTGTCAAACTTCTCCTTTCATATCCTTGGGTACTCCTAGTTGCAGAGGAAGCTGAGTGAAAGCTGGGTTCATCTTGGTGGCTCTGCTTCTTGTGTGTTCATCCTGGGGCCTAGGCTGAAGGGGCAGCACGTACCCTGGGAAGCTCTTCCCATGGCGATGGCAGGAGAAACAGCAGAGGGCTTCTTAGAATCAAGTTCACAACTGGCACATCATCCTTTCCACACACACCCCAGTGGCAGCAGCAGGTGCCATGGCCGGGCCCAAAGGCGTAAGGGGCAGGGACGTGTTCTCCCCTCCGATGAGGCTGTGGCAAGGGTGTGGACACAGGGAGGGTGACATGCTGTGGGTGTACTTCCCTCCTCTGCACTCTGTCGCACACCTCATTTTCTTCACACCACCTTTCCCTGTTTGAAATTACCTAATTTATGTATTTGTGACTGGTTATGTTGTGTTTTCATTTTCATGCAGCTCACAATACTTTCTATTAATAATCCCCTGTGTGATTTCTTCTTTGACCTATGGATTAGTTAAAACTGTGTCGTGTAACTTCCAAGTATTTGTGTGTTTCCCACATCTCCTGCTGCTGATGTCTAATTTATCCTTCTGCTAATCCCATTGTGGTTGGAAAACATATTTTGTATGGTTTCAGTCCTTTTAAATTTATTTAAATGTATTTTATGGCCCAGCATACGCCCTAGCCTACCTGTAGAATGTTCCATGTGTATTTGAGAAGGATGGGCCCTCTGCTTTCGTTGGGTGGGGTGTTCTGTGGATGCTGCGTAGGTCGAGCTCACGGATCCTGTTGAGTCTTCTGCATCCTCACTTTTTGTCCATTGTTGAGAGAGGTGTATTGACCTCTCAGCCATGATTATTGGGTTGTATGTCTCTCCGTCAGTTGTCAGGTTTTGCGTCATGTGTTTTGGGGCTCTTTTTAGGTGCTTGTTTGCTGTCTGCCTTCATCACTAAACTCTGAGCTCCTTGAGGGCAAAGAGCTGGACCCGTACCCTTGTTCCCAGTGGCTTATGATGCCTGGTACACAGCTGATGCTCAGTATGTATCCAGTGAATGAGTGATGGTGGAGCAAGTTCTCCTCCCAGCAGTCCTATCCTTTCTTCAGTCAAAAAAAACCTTCCTGCCAGGCATGGGGGTGCATGCCTGTAGCCTTAGCTACTTGGGAGGCTGAGGCAGGAGAATCACTTGAGCTCAGGTTGCAGTGTACCTTGATCGTACCTGTGAATAGCCACTGCATTCCAGCCTGAGCAACATAGCAAGACCTTGTCCCTAAAAAAAAAAAAAAAAAAAAATTAAAATAAGAAAATAAACTTCCTGAGCACCTGGTCTGGGTGACGTATCAGAGAGTGACGGCAGGGAAAGTCTCTGCCCTCAAGGCACTGATGGTCTAGAGAGAGAGATTGGCATGAAAAAGAACAATAGTAACGCAGTGGTGGGGGGTATACGGAGGTTTAGGGGCTTGAAGGAGGCATCCAGCCCAGTCTTCTTGGAGTTAGAGAGGGATGCCCAGAGGAAAATGTGTTGAATAGCCAGGTGAGGGTGCAGTGAAGAAGGCTGTGCCTGGCAACGGGATCAACATTTGCAAAGGCCCAGAGGCCAGTTAAGAATGGCACATTTAGGCCCGGTATGGTGGCTCACACCTGAAGTCCCAACACTTAGGGAGACCAAGGCGGGAAGATTGTTTAAGGCCAGGAGTTTGAGACCAGCCTGGGACATAGTGAGACCCCATCACTAAAAAAAAAAAAAAAAAAAAAAAATTTTTTTTTAGCCAGACATGGTGGCTCATGCCTATAATCCCAGCTACTTGGGAGGCTGAGGTGGGAGGATCACTTGAGCTTAGGAGTTTGAGGCTGCAGTGAGCTATGAGCATACCACTGTACTCCAGCCTGGGTGACAGAGTGAGATCCTTTCTCAAAAAAAAAAAAAAAACAAAAAACAAAAAACCACAGATGCTCAGGTTCCACCCTCAGAGATTTTTACTTAATTGATCTGTAACAGCCTAATCATTGATGTACCAGACATTAAGCACAGTCGTGAACAAAGCCGAGCAAATCTGAAGTCGAAAAGAAGTGAATGAGGCACACTGCTCTCTCTTAGTTAGAGGGGAGATAACAGAAACATGCAGGATACGTGAATAGTCTGACAATGCAATATTTTGTTGCTTTTTCAGACTGGCATACATGTAACCCAGCCCCAGCTGTGCAGTAGGTGCCCAGGAGGGCCAAAGTCCTCTGGCTAAACATGGCGTATTTTCTAAAAACCTCCATTTTGCTCCAGATACATAATGTTAAATAAATTAAACTAGATACGGATATATTTCAGAGATTAATGTAAAATATGCATTCTTTTTTTTAAGTTAAAATAATAGACTTCAAAGACATTTCTGAGATTAGAGTAGCTCCCTTCAGGATGTGACCCCAAATTTCTGGAGTAGGACACTTGAGAGGCCCTTAGACTGACTGCTGAAGTAACCCAGGAGGGCCCCATGAAGGAGGTGGTCTTTAAAGTAGCTTTGAAAGATCAGCAAGATGTATATTGGATGATGGAAGTGCAGAACAAAGACACAGAGGCTGGAGAAGAGGATTCATAGAAAGCAGTAGTTCTCAAAGCATAGTCTTCAGACCAGCAGCGTCAGCATCACCTGGGAAATTGTGAGAAATGAAAATTACCCTGCCCCAGCCAAGACCTGCTGAATGGAAACTCAGGCGGAATGGAGGGTGGGCAGCAATCGGTTTTCCTAAGCCTGGCAGGTAATTTGGATGCACACTCAAATTGCAGAACCACTGTTACACAGAAGTGAGCAGTAAGCTGCAGAGGTAGCTGCACCAGCTCCTGCAGGGACATGGTCACCAGGCCAAGGAGTTTAACTTGGTGCTGAGGGCAGGAGGGGCCACGAAGAGTTTGGAGGATAGGTGAAAAAAATGGGGAGCCCTTGCTTGTCTTCCCTCCCCCAGGGGCGTATGTTTGTACACTTGTAACTCTCGCCCAGATAGAACATTTCCATCATCCTAGAAAATTCCTGTCATACCCTCCCAAAGGTTACCACTGTTTTGCTCTCTGTCACATGAGATTGGTTTAGCTTGTTCTTGGATGGAATGGAATCATAAATTATGTACTGTTACGTGTCTGGCTGCTTTAGCGCAACAGTCTGTGAGATTTAGCCAGCTGTTCATGGGTATCAGTGTTCTTTGGTAGGGATAGCCCATAGTCGGGTTGTCTGTGCTCCTGTGCGTGAACACGTGGATGGCTTCCAGTTTGGGCTGTTAGAAAGCTGCTGTGAACGTCACCATAAACACCTGAAGTCATTTCTCCTTGGTATTTACCCAGGAGAGGAATTGTGGGGTCACAGGATAAGCATAGACGTAGCTTTACTAGAAACTGCCAGATAGGTTAATGAAGAGGTTAAAACAATATATTTCCCCTCCAGTGTATGAGACCAGTGTTTGTTCCACACTCTTGCCAACATGTTGGTATTGTCGGCCTCTGTACTCGTGGCCATTCTGCCGATTGTGTAGTGGTGTCTCCCTGTGGCTTAATTTGCATTTCCCTGATGATTAATAAAATTGAATCCTTTGTTCTGTTTATTAGCCATTTGGGAATGCTTTTGAATGTTTCTTTTGCTTTTTTTTTTTTTAAAATTGAGATATCTTATTCGTATTGCTCTTAGAAGCTCTTTAAGTATTCTGGACACAAGTCCACCTTCAGATCTGGGGATTGTGCATATTCTCTCAATCTGTGACTTCCTTACCCAGTTTTTTTTTTAACAGCTTCATTGAGATATAAATCTCATATTGTATATTTCAGCCCTTCAAAGTGTAAAATTTCATGGTTTTCAGTATATTCTCAGCGTTACACGATCATTGCACACACGGCCACACACTCCACCTGAACTGTACTCCACCCCTCAGCTCCTCTTCCGCCTCAGGACCTTTGCACCTGCCATCCCTTCTGCCTGGGATGCTTACCTCTTGTCTCGACATAGGCACTGCCTCCTTGGAAGGCTTTCCCTCAGCCAAGCCAGGTCTCCCTTCTCTGGTTTGCTGGGTCCTATGCTTTTCCCCATCACAACATAGGCCCCTGTGTTGAAATAATCTTTTTACTCATGGCTTTGGAACAATTACCCAGACTGCAAACTCTCTGAGGGCAGAAGTGCATCTCTCCATGCTCCCACTGTTTCCTCCGGGCTTGGTGCAAAGCAGGCACTCCGAATATTTGCTGAATGAATACAGGAATGAGGATGGGTGCCTCCTACCCACTTCCTCCCTCTCAGATGGCTGCCAGGACCCCCAGGTGTGATGATAGGCCCAAGTTGATGAGTTGATGAGACAGCAGAACCCTTTCAGGGAGTGATGGATGGTGAGGCTGGCACTCAGCACTTCCAGCCAATGCATGAGTTTTAAGAACGGATGTTTGTGGCAATTCTGATTACACTCTAGTTTTTGAAATGAGTCATGTTGGTGATGGCCATCCTTTCAGGAAAGGCTCTGATAACTTCTGTACAAGGACATTCAGTTTCTCTTAATGGCTTAGCCATGTGGCCTCCTCATAGGAACACATATACCTTTATCCCAGAGAGTCCATTCATTAGTTTAAGACTCAGCCCCTCGAGGGTTTCTGACATTCACGTTGGGGCTAGCGGTTTCCCAAGACCTTGAATTGTGCTGGACTGGGGCTGGCCAGTCTCGGGCAGGAACCAGCTCATCCTCCCTCCTTGAGACTGCAAGCCAGGGTGGGCCACCCTCCATGTGCCCTCCCCATAGTTCCGGGCAGAGCAGGCTATCAGCAGGAGGTCAGCACAGGACAGGATGAGGTGTTCAGGAAGCACAGACCTTTTTAAACTCCACATCTGCTCTCCTTGTCTGATGGTGCAGGCACATGCCTCTGGGCAGATGTTGGAGGCACAGTGCGAGGGGGTCTCTCAGTCTCTACATCTCACCCTGGAGCCCTTATTCCTTCTCCCTTCATGCCCCCTCCCTCCTTCCCTCCTTCTCTTCCTCCCATTCTCCCCTTCTCTCTCTCTCTCTTTCTCTTTCTTTCTCCCTCTCTCTCATATCTGTTCACTGGATCTGTTTCCTTGTTTTTCTTTTTCTCTCTGTCCCCGTTTCCCTCTCTCTGTCCCATCCCACCTGCCTGTCCTCTTTTCTACCCCTCACTGTTCCCCTGCAGGGAGGAGTAGAAAAGCCTCTGGCTTTCACTTGGGGAGAGAAGGCCAGAACGGCTTCCTGGAGGAAGGGCTGGCCATCCTCTCTCTCAGGCACTTTCTACTTTTCAATCCTTATATACAAAAGACCTTTATTTATTTTATTTATTTTTTGTTTTTTTGAGACAGGGTCTAGCTCTATCACGCAGGCTGGAGTGCAGTGGCACTATCACAACTCACTGCAGTCTCGACCTCCCAGATTCAAGTGATCCTCCCACCTCAGCATCCCGAGTAGCTGGAACTATAGGCGTGCACCACCATGCCTGGAGAATTTTTATATTTTTTGCAGAGTCTCGCCATGTTGCCCAGGCTGGTCTCCATCCAACTCTTCAGCTCAAGCGATCCTCCCGTGTCGGCCTTTGAAGGCGCTGGGATTACAGATGTGAACCACTGCATCTGGCCTAAAGAAGATCTTCCCAGCAGTAGAAACTATCCAGCAGGCCAGGCGCGGTGGCTCATGCCTGTAATCCCAGCACTTTGGGAAGCCGAGGCGGGCAGATCACCTGAGGTCAGGAGTTTGAGACCAGCCTGGCCAACATGGTGAAACCCTGTCTCTACTAAAAATGCAAAAATTTAGCCAGGCGTGGCAGCAGGTGCCTGTAATCTCAGGTATTCAGAAGGCTGAGGCAGGAGAATCACTTGGACCCGGGAGGCAGAGGTTGCAGTGAGCCGAGATCGTGCCATTGCACTCTAGACTGGGCAACAAGAGCAAAAATCCATCTCAAAAAAAAAAAGAAAAGAAAGAAAACTGACCAGCAGTGGGGTGAAATGTCTTGCCCCATAGTGAGCTCCCCATCAGGGAGACAATCCAACAAGGTAGAGGAATCATCTTTCCTGAGTGTTGAGGGTGATTTGAACCTCTCCATTTGGGCAAGAGTGCATGATCTCTGACCCTAGGATTTTCCCAATATGCATTGCTCCACAGCTCAAGGTGGTTTCAGGATTCCCCGCCCGCACCCCAGCCGTGTACTTAAAACTGTAGAGCTAGGCCTCATGCAAGAGCAAATATATTTGAAGATAAAATAGTTTTCTTGTGAGAAAGAAAGCTTATATTCTTTATAAATTTTTATTCTTTAATTTATTAAAAAATGCATCATAGGTGTACATAGTTTCAGGGTATGTGATCATTTAATATGTTTATATAATTTGTAAAGAGCGAATCAGTGTACTTGGAATATGTGTCACCTTAAATATTTGTCTTTATGCTGAAAACATTCAAATTATTCTCTTCTAGTTATTTTATTTATTTATTTATTTATTATTTATTTTTTAGAGGCAGAGTCTGACTCTGTCACCCAGGTTGGAGTGCAGTGAAATGACCATAGCTCACTGCAGCCTGGAACTGCTGGGATCAAGCAATCTTTCTGCTTCAGCAAATACCTGGAACTACAGTGATGCACCAACAAGCCCAGCCAACCTTTTAAATTTTTTGTAAAGATGGAGTCTCACTATATTGCCCAGGCTAGTTTTGAACTCCTGACTTCAAGTAGCCCTCCGGCCTTGGCTTCCCAAAGTGCTGGCATTATAGGTGTGAGCCACCATGCCTGGCCTCTTCTAGCTATTTCAAAATGTACAATCCATTATTGTAAACTATAGTTGCTGTACTGATTTATCTAATATTCGGTCTTATTTCTTTTTCTTTCTTTTCTTTCTTTTTTTTTTTTTTTGAGACAGAGTCTCTGTTGCCCAAGCTGGAGTACAATGGTGGTGCAATCTCAGCTTATTGCAACCTCTGCCTCCCAGGTTCAAGCGATTCTCCTGCCTCAGCCTCTCGAGTAGCTGGGATTACAGGCACCGGCCATCACACCTGGCTAATTTTTGTATTTTTAGTAGAGACAGGGTTTCACCATGTTGGCCTGGTTGGTCTCGAACTCCTGACCTCAGGTGATCTACCTGCCTCTGCCTCCCAAAGTGCTGGGATTACAGGTGTGAACCACCGTGGCTGGCCTTATTTCTTTTATCAAAACGTACATCTGTAGCCATTAATCATCCTGTCTTCATTGCCACCCCCTTCCCACCTCTGGTAACCACCAGCCTACTTACTATCTTCATGAGATCCACTTTTTTAGCTACCACATGTGAGTGGGAACATGCAATATTTGTCTTTCTGTGCTTGGTTTATTTCACTTAACATAATGACTTCCAGTTCCATCTGTGTTGCTGCAGATGACAAGATTTCATCCTTTTTATGACTGAATACTATTCCATTGTGTATATATGCCACATTTTCTTTATCCATTCATCTGTTGAGGTGTACTTAGGTTGAATCCATACTTTAGTTATTGTGAATAGTGCTGCGAAAAACAAGGGGGTGCAGCTATCTTTTTGATATATTTAGTTTTCTTTCTTTTAAATATCTAATCAGTAGTGAAATTGCTAGAGCACTTGTTAGTTCTTTTTTTTTTTTTTTTTTATCTTTTTTTGAGACAGGGTCTCACTCTGTCACCCAGGCTGGAGTGCAGTGACACAGTCATGGCTCACTGCAGGATTGACCTCCTGGGCTCAAGTGATCCTCCTGCCTCAGCTTCCTTAGTAGCTGAGACCACAGGCGCAGGTCCAGCTAATTTTTTTTTTTTTTTTTTTAAGATATGAGATCTTGCTATGTTGCCCACACTGGTCTTGAACTCTTGGCCTCAAGTGATCTTCCCAGTAGTTCTATTTTTAGTGTTTTAGGAACCTTCATACTGTTCTCCATAGTGGCTGTACTATTTTACATTCTCGCTGACAAGGGTTCCCTTTTCTCTGCATCTTTGCCAACATCTGTTATTGCCTGTCTTTTTGATAAAAGCCATTTTAACAGGGGTGAGATGATGCCTTGTGGTAGTTTTGATTTGCATTTCTCTGATGATTGGATGTTGAGCTTTTTTCATATACCTATTGACTATTTGTATGTTTTCTTTAGAGAAATATCTGTTTAGATCTTTTGCCCATTTTTAAATCGGATTATTTGGGCTTTTTTTGCTATTTGAGTTGTGTGAGCTCCTTATATATTTTGGTTGTTAATCCTTTGTCAGATGAATAGGTTGTACGTATTTTCTCTCATTCTGTGGGTTGTCTCTTTGTTGATTGTTTCCTTTGCTGTGCAGAAACCTTTTAGATTGATGTAGTCCCATTTGTCTATTTTCACTTTGGTTGCCTGTACTTTTGAGGTCTTGTGCAGAAAATCTTCCCCTAGTCCAATGTTCTAGGGTATTTCCCCAATGTTTTCTTCTAGTTGCTTCATAGTTGGAGGTCTTAGATTTAAGTCTTTAATCCATTTTGATTTGGCTTTTGTGTATAGTGATAGATAGAGGTCTAGTTTCATTCTTCTGCATATAGTTATTCAGTTTTCCCAGCACCATTTATGGAAGAGACTGTCGTTTCCCCAGTGTATGTTCTTGGCACCTTTGTCAAAGATTAGTTGGCTGTGATTGTGTGGATTTATATCTGGGTTCACAGACAACAAGATCTGTTTTTTGTTTTGTTTTTTGTTTATTTGTTTGTTTGTTGAGACAGGGTCTTACTCTGTCACCCAGGCTGGAGTGCAGTGGTGCAATCAGTTTACTGCAGGCTTGACCTCCCAAGCTCAAGTGATCCTCCCAGTCTCCCAATTAGCTGGGACCACAGGCACCTGCCACCCTATCCAGCTAATTTTTGTATTTTTCATAGAGGTGGGGTTTTGCCATGTTGCCTAGGCTGATCTCAAACTCGTAGGTGCAAGTGATCCCTCATCCTTGGCCCTAAGTGCTGATATTAAAGTGCTGATGTAAAAGCCGACAAAATCTTATACTCAGAAAAAGCTAAAGACTTCACCAAGAAACTAATAGAACTGATAAACAAATTGAGCAAAGTTGCAGAATACAAAGTCAGCATACAAAAATCAGTAGCATTTCCATATACCCAAAGTGAACAATCTAAAAAAGAAATCAAGAAAGCAATCCCATTTATCATAGCTACAAAGAATATAAAATACCTAGGAATCAGTTTAACCAAAGAAGTGAGAGATCTATACAAGGAAAACCATAAAACACTGATGAAAGAAATTGAAGAGGACACAGACAAAAATGAGAAGATGTTCCATGCTCATGGATTAGAAGAACTAATATTGCTAAAATGACAGTACTACCCAAGGCAATTTATAAATCCAATACAATCCCTATCAAAATACCAATGACGTTCTTCACAAAAATAGAAAAAAAGTCTTAAGCTTTATATGGAACCACAAAAGACCTCCAACAGCCAAAGCAATCCCGAACAAAAAGAACAAAGCTGGAAGCATCACACTACCTGACTTCAAAATTTACTACGAAGTTTTAGTCACCAAATCAGCATAGTACTTGCATTAAAAATAGGATACATGGAACAGACTAGAGAACCCCGATGTAACTTTTTTTTTTTTTTGAGATGGAGTTTTGTTCTTGTTGCCCAGGCTGAAGTACAGTGGCGCGATCTCGGCTCACTGCACCCTCTGCCTCCTGGGTTCAAGCAATTCTCGTGCCTCAGCCTCCTGAGTAGCTGGGATTACAGGCGCGCACCACCACACCCAGCTAATTTTTGTATTTTTAGTAGAGACAGGGTTTCTCCATGTTGGTCAGGCTCGTCTTGAACTCCTGACCTCAGGTGATCTGCCCGCCTCAGCCTCCCAAAGTGCTGGGATTATAGGCGTGAGCCACCGTGCCCAGCTCCCATATATAATTTTTATATTTATTAAATTGAGTTTAGTTTTAGAAGTACATTGATCATGATAGATTTTAGAAAGTAGAAACAAAAAGATTAACAGTCATTCCTAATTCTGTACTTGTGACACAGCCACTCTGCATGTTGTCCTGTTTTCTTTGAGGTTTCTCCTTTGCTCACTTTTTACACAGTATATAAGGGTGTGGAAACAGCTCTGCACCCCTTCTTGATTGCTGAACACTATGATGTGAATATTTCTACATAGCCACCACCTTTATCATTTTTAGTGACTGCTTAATATACCATAGGGTGGATGCCTATAATTTCCTTAGACTTCGTTTTGAAACTACATAGCACATGAACCTCTTCAAAGATGGATAATGAGAAAGCAAAACCCTCTGCTTCATTATAGAAGGAATTACCCAATCTCTCCCCTATCTTGTAAAAGAAGAGTGTTCACCAAGTGACCACAACGAGAGGAGAGTGAGTGTGTGTTGAGCCCTGCTCTGTGCCAGGCGTTGGGTTGGGTGCTCTTTGGTTGTCAGCTCAGGCAGCCCTATCGTCGCCAGGTGCATGTGGTCATCTCTGCTTTGTAGGTGAGACTGTTGGGTCTGGAGACACTCACTGGCTTAAGGCCTCACTGCTGTCTTCACAGATGCCAGGGCTCCAAAGCGCCAGGGGAAATCTGCCAAGGAGGACTTGTGCTCAGTCCTATCAACCTGTGGGTAACAGGCCTTTTGGTGTTTCAGGATTTCCACGGAGCTGTCATGAGGGCCTTGGATGACATGGACCATGAAGGCAGAGACACATTGGCCCGGGAGGAGCTGAGGCAGGGCCTGAGTGAACTCCCAGCCATCCACGACCTTCATCAAGGCATCCTGGAGGAGCTGGAGGAAAGGCTGTCAAATTGGTGAGCAGTCCCTAGACCCCGAGGCTCCACTTTTGTTGCATTGGGGGAATGGAGACGGATAAAAACACCACCATATGAAATGGTATCTCCATTTGATGGACGGGAAAGCCGAACTCAGAAGTGTTAAGTCATTTGCTCAAAGTAAAACAACTGTGCAAGGGTTGAGCTGGGATCTGCACCCAGGGATATGACTCCAGGCCCCCGCTTCTAATCCTGTGTTGGTTACAAGGCTGAGTTCTCACTGTCCTATCCCCATCCCTGGCTGCAGGGAGAGCCAGCAGAAGGTAGCTGACGTCTTCCTGGCCCGGGAGCAGGGGTTTGATCACCACGCCACTCACATCCTGCAGTTCGACAGGTACCTAGGTCTGCTCAGTGAGAATTGCCTCCACTCTCCCCGGCTGGCAGCTGCTGTCCGTGAATTTGAGGTGGGTCCCTTGGTCCTCTGAGACCCTGCTGTAAGGATGCAGGGGTTGAGGTGGGCGAAGGGCTTAATGCAAATCAGTGGGACATCTCGGTAGGTCTGGGCTGGGGAGCAGACAGGGAAGACCTGGCCAGAGGGATGAGAGGATGACCCATCAGGAAGGAGAACCCAGAATCCGGAACATCCACTGTTGGGCAGCAGATGACAGTGCAGTGAGTGCCACTCACAGTAAGGGTCTCGTGTAGTTTTCTTGTCTCAGCTGAAAAGCATCAACCAAGCCAGAGCCCCAGCCATGGAGTGTTCAAGGAAATTCCCAACACTAGCCACAAACTGGGGATCCAGTTTTCCTGGGCAGAAAAAGGGGGAGCTTTCCTCCATTGCTAACATTAAGAGCAGAGCAGGGACTAGGAGAGGCTTGATACTGAGTGTAGCACCAACTGGGAGCATGATGGAGTGAGCAGTTACAGCAGGCCGGGCTAATCCAGGAGGGCTTCCCGCAGGAGGAGAACCTGGTTTTGGAGATGAGGGAGAAGTTCAGCTGGCCCGGGAAGAGGTGTGGATGGGACAGTGTATGTGGGCTGCTGTGAGCATGGTGCCCTCAGGAAGGGTTTCTGATAAGGTTTTTCCTCTCCTGTCTTGAGAGCAGCAGAGTGTACAAGGAGGCAGCCAGACTGCGAAGCATCGGCTGCTGCGGGTGGTCCAACGCCTCTTCCAGTACCAAGTGCTCCTTACAGGTGGGCCCCACAGGAGGTCAATGGGGACTGAGGCAGCGGGGCAGGGAAGGCCCCTGAGGAGGGGTGGAGGGGACTGTGGCGACCTCGCCTCTCACCATGGCAGGCAGGTGTTGGGGAAGGGTGGCCTCTGCCTTTACCTTTCCCTCCAGTTGAGCTTTGAGCCCCCTGAACCACCTCCTGCCACCTTAGAAAGCTCCCTCCAGTGGCCACCCCCCATCCTAAAACACAAAAACCCAACGACACCCCTCCCCAGCTTGCACTTCCTCCCTACCTCAGCCGGCCATCTCCTCATTTCACTGAAGCCACGCCTGTCATCAAAGTCCTCCTCGTGGCCATATGAGTGGACATTTTCAGCCTTGGACCTGCTGGACCCACGACCACTTCCTGCTTCTCGAGTCCTTTCTTCCCGGGGTTTCTGTGGTATACTCTCTCCCACTTCCCTCCCATCTCTCTGTCCCTTCTCTGTCTGTGCTGGTGGCCTCCCATCTCCACTGCCCCATAAACGTCAGAGCTTCTCAGGGCTCAGTCCTGGGTCCCCTTCCCTTCCCTCTTTATGCCCTTTCTCCTATCTCTGCCTGCTGGAAACACCCACTCCTCTGTTCTGAGCTCCAGACCCATTTATTCAACTGCCTCCCAAATGGACAAAGACGCCTGCCCTGGGCAACTGATGTCCTAATGCGAGAGACGGACAGTACATATGTAGGCATGGATATGTAATTCCAGGTAGCAACTGGGGCTCCTCAAAAATACATTAGGGCCAAGGACTAGAGAATTCATTCATCTAATCCAAGAACTATTTATTGAGCACCTACTATATACCAGGTCCCATGCTGGATACTGGAGATGCAGCAGTAAATTGAACAGCAAACTCAGTGACACTGTAGAGCTTACACCCTAGACAAGCAAATAAGAAAGCCAAAAGATAGTGTCTGTTAAGAACTCTTAAGAAAAATAAAGCAAGTTAAGGAGACAGAGGGAACAGGGCTGCTGTGTTAGCGATCAGGGAAGACCTCTCTGAGGAGGCGGCATTGGACGGAGATCTCAGTAAAGCGAGGACATGAGCCATATGAAGATCTGAAGAGAGTGCCAGGCAGAGGGAACAGCAAGTACAAAGGCCCTGGGGTGGGAACAAGCTTGGCACATTCCAGAAAGCTATCATGGCCAGAATAGAATGAGCAGATGGAAGAGCAGTCACTGGGGAGGGGCTGGAGGATGTGGAGCCTGGAGAGTATGAATGCATTACACAACACACTCGGCTGTGCTGATTGCCACGCCTGTCGCCCCCAGTGGGCTGTGATGGATTCACCTTGTTGGATCTGTCTCCAAGGCATGGCCCAGTGCCAGGCAGGTGCTCAGTGGGTATCTGTTGGATAAGTGAGGGACAAGCAGCTGTGGCAGCAATGCTGACAGTGGTCCTGGGGGCCTGGTTTCATGCTAACATGGTATTGTGATGCGGCCAGCAGGGGAAAGAGGGTAGATGCCTCATTCTAATCGAACTTCCGACTCTGGCAAGAGAGGGGGTGGCCACAGTTGTGGGCAGGAGGGGCTGACCTCGCCAGTAGCTGACTCCTGGCTCTTGTCCTGCCAACAGACTATTTAAACAACCTTTGTCCGGACTCTGCCGAGTACAGCAACACACAGGGTGAGTCCAGCGTGAACGCGGAGGGAGGTACTCAAGCCTGCTCTGCCTCCTTGTGCCAAAGCCTGGACCCTGCCCCGATTCCAAGGCCCAGGACATAGTCCCCTCCCCACCAGCTGGGTGGGTTCTGCATATGACACGTCTGGGACTTCTGTGAGAGCCCCTAGCTCTTCTGAGATGAGTCCTCTGTCACCTAAGCTGTGGGGACATCCTAGGATGGGAGGACATCCCGTCAGAGGGGATGGGGGGGGTCACCAGAATTTGGTGATAGGAGGGGTGGTGCCGGGTCTGAAAAGCTCACCACAGTCTCCCTGTTTCCTTCCAATTCGATGTGGCTGTCCCTGTGTATCACCTGCCAGGGTGGTCCCTATTATAACATATTCAGTTTACAGCCAGGGAAACTGAGGCATGCATGACAGTGGTCAAATCACTGTCAAGGTCACTTAGGCAGTAGTGGCCAAGCTGGGCTTGAGGCCTGTGACCTAACACTACAGTGGGGAAAATTGATGCCCCTCTTGCAATGGCCCAACTCCTGCTCTGTGTCCCTCCCCAGGTGCACTGAGCCTCATCTCCAAAGTCACAGACCGTGCCAACGACAGCATGGAGCAAGGGGTGAGTGCGGCCCGGTGGCCCCCTTCCTCAGACACGGGTTCCAGGCACCTCCCCACCAGCTCCGGTCAGCCTTCTGATGCCCCACTCCTAGGGGCTGCAGGCAACCATCTCTCTTGTGGGACTCTGCAGAGAGCCATGGGTTCTGGCTCTGACTCTTTTTTTTTTTTTTTTGAGACGGAGTCTCGCTCTGTCACCCAGGCTGGAGTGCGGTGGCACGATCTCGGCTCACTGCAAGCTCCACCTCCCGGGTTCACGCCATTCTCCTGCCTCAGCCTCTACGAGTAGCTGGGACTACAGGCGCCCGCCACCACGCCCGGCTAATTTTTTTGTATTTTTAGTAGAGACAGGGTTTCACCGTGGTCTCGATCTCCTGACCTCGTGATCCGCCCGCCTCGGCCTCCCAAAGTGCTGGGATTACAAGCGTGAGCCACCGCGCCCGGCCGGCTCTGACTCTTGATGTGTGACCTCAGGTACTGTGTGCCCCTCTCTGCGCCTCCGGTTCACTGCTCAAACAATGAGAGGGGCTGCAGACTTGTGGAGACCTGATAAGCAATGCCCCGACTGTGGTCTGAGGTCACCCGCATCAGCACCTGGGGTGCTTTGTAAACTCCTAGTTCCTGGGCACACCTTAGATCTTCCCAGTCAGAGCTCCTGCATGTAGGATCTAGAGAGCTGCATTTTTAACAAGCACCCTGAGTAAATGTTAGGACTACAAAAGTTTGAGAATCACTAGTCCACTAGAATACGTGGCTCTAAACACAGATTTGATTCTGACTGTATGTGACTGTGTCTGCTAGAGGGCAGAGTTGATCCTGCATCCCAGCTCCATTCAGGTGGTCACCAGGGTTACTTGCATCCACATGCTCACTGTCCTGCTAAGCTGTAGGCATGCTAGCGCTCTGTGTTGAGAATGGTTCCAAGCCTGAGTCCTAGGTCACTGGAAAAGAGTTCAGTGACCAGGTAGTCACATCTTCTGCAGGCACAGAAGGGAGATGATAGCCATGTGTGCCGAGGAGGTGCTATGCTTTGCTGTGGCAGAGACACAGGGCATGTGTACAGTGAGTCATCCACAGGCAGAAGAGGAAGGGAAATTGCATTTATTGGACACCTGCTATGTGTCAGACCTTGTGCTATGTTGGGGAGTGGAGATACAAGCCCTTGCGGAAACCTCCGCTTAGTGGAGTAATTAAATATATGGATGCAAATGACCATGATAGATGTCGTGGGAGAGAATGCCACAGGGTTCAGAGAAGGGAGGTGGCCCTTCCAGCCGAGGTTGCCAGAAGAGATGATACGGGCCAGGTGTGGTGGCTCACGCCTGTAATCCCAGCACTTTGGGAGGCCGAGGCAGGTGGATCACTTGAGGTCAGGAGTTCAAGACCAGCCTGGCCAACATGGTGAAACCCTGTCTCTATTAAAAATACAAAACTTAGCCAGATGTGGTGGCACGCACCTTTAGGCCCAGCTATTCGGGAGGCTGAGGCTAGAGAATCGCTTGAACCTGAGAGGCGGAGGTTGCAGTGACCCGAGACCATGGCACTACACTCCAGCCTGGGCGACAGAATGAGATTCCATCTTAAAAGAAAAAAAAAAAAAGATGACTGGAAGTGTCCCCATAGGGAGGATTTGCACACATGCCAGGAAGGCAGAGAGAGAAAAGGGGTGATAGGAAGAGGGGCTGGCCTGGGCAAAGACATGGAGGTTGGACGGTACATCCTGGAGTTCAGAGAGCCACCTGCTAGGTGGCTAGGAGATGGGGACAGGATGGCAAGGTAGGATCAGAGTCCAGGGAGAGAGGCCGGGCTGGCTGGTGAAGGGTAGACTGAGAGTGGAGGCTGAATCAGCTGAGTATGAATACACAGGCCGGTTTCCGGGCCGTTTTCCGTGTGGGTCAGACATGCCCTTTTAATCTGGTCCTCTCCTCTCACTCTGCTCTGCGCTGACCTCCCTGCCCCTCCTCATTTTGGCATCCTGTACATACAGTGAGAGTCCCTCAACACAGCCAAAAAGTAGAGGTGCTTTGGGGTCCAGCACCCTGTCGAGGAATAGCAGCAGATGGGCTGGGTTCTCCACATTTCCGTTTAGCTGGGGCTGCCTCTGCTTCCAGAGAGAAAAACTAGGTCAGGCAGGGATACGTCTTCCCTCCTACGGGGAGCTTGCACACGCAGCCCCACCCGGAGGAGGAACCGGAGCAGCCGCTGGCCAGACACCCTCCTGGCTTTCTCCAAGGCTGAAGTTGGACGCTGTGCTGGGAAGCAGGGGCCAGCTGTGGACAGCTGCACCAGGCCTGTTCTGGACCAGAGGCCCCTAGCCCATGCCTGCTTGGATTGGGGAGGAACTCTGCCTGGGACATTTACTCTTTTGCAGTTTGGAGGTATTAAGCATATTCACATTGTCATGCAGCTTTCACCCCATTCATCTCCATAACTTCTCTTCCCAGACGGAAACTCTCCCCATTAAACTCTAATTCCTCATTCCAGTCTCCACCCCAGCCGCTGGTAACCATCATTCTGCTTTCTGAATAGACTTTATTTTTTAAAACAACGTTAAATTTACAGAAAAGATTGAGAAGATAGTACTGAGAGTCCCCATGTGTCCCCCACACAGTGTTCTCTGTTATGAATGTCTTTTATTAGTATGCTACATCTGTTACATCAACGCACAAATATTGATACAGGATTATTAACCGAAGACCCTAGCTCATTCAGATTCCCTTAGTTTTGCCTGGTGTCTTGTTCTAGGGTCCCATCCAGGATCCTACATGCTGTTTAGTGGCCCTGTTTCCTTAGGCTCCCCTTGACTGCAGTAGTTTCTCATTTTCCTTGCTTTTGATGAGCTTGACGGTTTTCAGGAGTAATGGTCGGGTATATGGCGGGACGCCCTTCTGGTGGAAATGTCTGGTGTTTTTCTCATGATTAGACTGGGTGTATGGCTATTTGGGAAGAGGCTCACAGAGCAAGGTACTTTTCATCCCATCTAATGAAGGGCACATACCAGCAACAGGATTTACCACTGTTGACGTTGACCTTGGTCACCTGGCTGAAGTCACCTGTGGCAGGTTTCTCCACTGTGGAGCTGCTCTGTCTCACCCCTGCCTTTTCCATGCCCTTTGGAAAAAAGTCAGTTTGTGCAGCCCATTCTTAGGAGCGGGGGATTATGCTCCCTCCCCTTGAGGGTACCGTATCTACCTAGGTTATGTGGAATTCTGCCTGGGAGATTTGTCTCTTCTCCCTCATTGGCTAGTGTATCTAGTCATTATATATAAAGAAGTCATTTATATCAGTATGGACTGTTATAATCCAACACTTCCTTATTTATTTTATTTCTCAAATTGTTTCAGCTTTGGCTATTGGGAGCGTTTTTCAGTTGGTTTCTGTGCCCTTTTCACATGGTGCCATCAGTATAGATTTCAGGGTGTGTGTGTGTGTGTGTGTGTGTGTTTTGAGAACTTCCTTACTTTCTGGCAGTGCAAGGTGCTCCAGGATCACTCACCTTGTGTATTTCCTGCCCCAGTCTTAGAATCAATCATTTCTCCATGGAGCCCTGGTTGCATTAATTGGATAATAATACTAGAAGCCAAGATACAGGCATTAGGTGCACTCACTGGTAATGTGGTATCATTTCTTTTACACCTCCTTAGCTGACAGCAAAGAAATATATGTGTATACCAGCCTTTGCATATACCCATATCTGTGGATATTTCCATACATAACCATCTGTATCTGAATATTAAACTAACCATGAGTTTTATTTTATTTTTTGTAGAGATCAAGGTCCCACTATTTTGCCCAGGCTGGTGTCAAGCAGTCCTCCTGCCTCAGCCTTCCAAACTGCTGGGATTATAGGCATGAGCCACTATGGCTGGCCTTTATTTATTTTTATTTTATTGTATTTTATGTATTTGTTTTTTACCATGAGGTTTTACCAATGTTTCCCATTCTGATCATGACCACACTAGCCTCCTCTCTTGCTTATCTGTAAATTCTCACTCCAACAGTGAGAAGCCTCGTTCCTACCACCCATTAATTTAATTGTTCAATTTACCTTAACTTGTGGAAGATATTTTTCCTGGGTGTAGAAACCTGGATGGACAGTTTTTCTTTGCTGCCACTCCACTGTCTTCTGGTGTACATCGTTTCTGGTAGAAAGTCTGCTGTGATACTGGTGAGTGTCTGTCTTTGTGTGATGTGTCCCTTTTCTCTGGCTGCCTTTAAGGTCTTCTCTTATGATTTGATTTTGGGAAGTCTGGCTGTGATGTGTCTGTGTGTGTGTTGTGGGGGATGGGGTGCTCTTTATCCAGTTGTGATTCTTGAGCTTCTTGGATCTGTGGTTTGTTGTCATTCATTAATTTTAGGAAATCCTCTTGGATGCTCTGTTCTTTTTCCCCACTCTTTGTGTTTCAGTGTGGATCATCTCCACTGATCTATCTTCAAGCTCATGGAGTCTTTCCTCAGCTGTGTTCCGTTTGCTGCTAAACCTGTCAACGGAACTCTTTGTTTCTGATACTGATCTTTTACTTTTAAAATTTCCATTGGACTCTCACGTATGGTTTCCATCTCTGCCAAAATCCTCCATCTGCTCGTGGGTGGTGTTCACCTTTCCCGTGAGGTCCTTTTACCCACCAATCAGAGCTACTTCAAGGTCTGATGGCTCGGACACCTGTGTCCCTTCTCACTCTGGTTTGATGGAATGCTTTCTCCTCTTGAAAATGAGTTGGGGTTGGGGAGTTTTTTGCTTGCGTTTTTGCGTTCCTCATAACTTGTTATTGAAGGCCAGGCATTATGTGTAGAAGCACCGTAGAGACTGAGGTAAATCGTATTTACCCCTCAAGGTGGGGCAAGCCTCTTTTTTGGTCATGGCTGTTCACGGTAGGGTACAGGGCAGTCGGGTCAGTCCAGTCGGCACCTGATCTGGGTTTGGGTTTTGCTGCCATGTCATCAACCTTCAGTGACTGCCAGGCTTCATGCTTCTCCAGTGGGGGCTGCTGTGACCTGTGGGGTAGGTCAGAGAGCTTTTCTTTCATTCCTGCTCCATATTCAGCTTTTAGCCCTGCCTGCACCACAGGAAGGCCCTCTCCCCATGCTCTTGCCCCTCTCAGAGGCAGAGGCTACTGCCCTGTGTTACTCAGTGCTGGGCTTACGGTGGGCACATGCCTCCATCTGAAGCAGGGCCTGTGAGCCAGGCTCTCACAGCATTCCTGCCCCTCCCCTGCACGGCACTGAGCTCTGTGGCCCTGTGGCTGGCCTTAGACAGGTTTCTGGTCATCCCCCAGCAAGGTACTGGTGCATAATACTGGGTCCAAGGGGTTACCGCCCCCCTCCTAGGGTGCAGCTTTTGCTCTCTTTCCCCAGAGCAGCGGATCTTTGCCTGGGCTGTGGGGGTGGGAGGTCTCCTGGCCTCCTTCTGGAACTGAAGCCTTGCATGAGAGAAGGCCTGAGGAATTGGGCAGGGCTTTGCATGTGGCCCCACCTTGCCCCTGCCTTTCTCGTGGGCATGTGGCAGAGACTTGTGGATGAGAGCTTACAAGTGAGGACAGATTCCCTCGGGTCTGCAACTCCCCATTACTCTAAACTGGCACCAGCCCACACTTGTCCTTTAAGAATTCATTAACATTTTCGCTGCTTTCTTCTTACCTTCCTTTACACCAGCCACCTCTGCCTCCTGTGTGTCACCAAAGGTGCGGCAGTTCCTGCATCTCATTCCTTTGTGGACAGGCTTGCCAGGCAGAACCCAGTTCACTTGGTTGCCTTGTGACCCCAGCTCTCCCACAGGCTGGAGCATAGTTATGATTTTGAAGGTTATCTGGCTTTTTCACACTACAATGAGAGCAGTGTTCTCTTGTACTTCCTACGTCATAAGTGGAAATGGAACCACAATTATTCATTTTTTACTACATTGGATTTTATGGCCAAAACCGTAGATAATGGAAAGGACTTTTCAGGGCAAATTCTCTACCCACAATGCTCACCTTACAACTTAAGAACCTGCCCTGTGTAAGGTTCAGGGGGCACCTGCCCACGGGGTGGGCGCTTGTTGTATCTAGGATTGTGGGGTACTGTGCAGAGGAGACAGGGGGCTGTTACTTTACATTTTGTGGCTAACCCAGTGAGGTACTGACAGGGCACACTTATTTTTCTAACCACGAGGCTCCACAGAGTCTGGATCCAGTTTCCTCCGCAGGTGCTGTGTTTTATGGGCTACAAGCCAGGAGGGCCTGAAGCCAGCCTTGGGTCTGGTGAAGTCCCCATGCTCCAGGTCTCATGAGGGACATAGGCTTAGAGAGCATAAGAGCAGTTGTCCAGAGAAACACAGGGATGCTGGACAGCACAGCGAGGCCAGGCAGCCGGCTCCACAGCACACAGAGCCATGGCGGTGGCTCCCTGCAGACCCAGGCTCGGGTCCCAGTCCTGCCTCGTACAGGAGGTTGGATTTGGGGCAGGCCTTTCCGGGCTTCATTTTTGTCTGAAACAGAAGCAATGCCATGCCTTACAGAGGAGATAAGACGCCTGGAAGGGGCCCTGACCATCTCCCCCTCACCCCATTCCCACCCACAGGAAAACCTGCAGAAGCTGGTCCACATTGAGCACAGCGTCCGGGGCCAAGGGGATCTCCTCCAGCCAGGAAGGGTGAGTGCCGCCACCATGGGCAGGGGCAGAGGGTGGCTGGGCGAGGCTCCGATAAGCCCCATTGTTCACTGGGCTGGCCCCAGACAGGCCTGGCTGCAGGTGCTGTCTACCCATGGAGGGCAGGCAGGCGGGTGGGCGTAGGCTCACTGGATTCTCCTGGCCACAGCCCTCGGCTGCCTTCCCTGGGGTTCTCCACCCCATGTGTTGCCTGCAGAGCAGTTAAAGACTCAATGCCAGTTTTTTTCGTGTTGCCTGTGGCTCTCCTCACCTCCAAGAAGAGGAAGCACCAAGTATTTTCAGTGCAGAGTTGCTGGGAAAACAGAAAATGATCTCCCAAGAGCAAGCCCCTGGAAATTTTCTTAAAAATAACATTCTTGAAGAGATAAATCCACTCTCTTTAAAGCTTCCAAATGGAAAATGTAAAACTCAGCTTAAAAACAGTAAAAAATGTTCATTACCAGTTATGCTCCATAAAGGTCAAGAGACAAAGGAATGAAAGTACATGCTCAGGGGAATTTTACTCAAGATTAGCAGGTGTCTCATGGGACTGAGATTCTGTAAAGTTACATTTAGTGTTTTGGCCAGGATCATGAGTTTGGTAAATTGTTTCTTAAACATCTATTTGTATCTCCAGAATTAAGGGGGCGATAGCAGCTGTTCCCAGGTCTTCGGCTGTTTTAGTAGACCTTCAGAGGCTCTGTTCTGAATGGACTCCTCATGGGTACAAATCAAGGAGGGAGTCATGGCTTGGACCACCCAGAATCCTGAAAGACACAGTCTTGAGCACCATGATCCCAAATGTTGAAATCCCAAAAGATCAAAATCCCAAAAATATAATTCTGGAAAAAATAATTTAGAAAAATATTTAAAAGATACTTATATTTTTAAAAAGGGAATTTAGGGGGCCGGGTATGGTGGCTCACGCCTGTAATCCCAGCACTTTGGGAGGCTGAGGTGGGCGGATCACGAGGTCAGGAGTTCGAGATCAGTCTGGCCAGCATAGTGAAACCCCTTCTTTACTAAAAATACAAACAATTAGCCAGATGTGGTGGCCTGTAGTCCCAGCTACTCAGGAGGCTGAGGCAGGATAATCGCTTAAACCCAGGAGGCAGAGGCTGCAGTGAGCCAAGATCGCGCTATTGCACTCCAGCCCGGGCAACAGTGTGAGACTCCGTCTCAAAAGAATAAATAAATAAATAAAAATAATAAATAAAAAGGGAACTTATATATTTATTTGTTTATTCATTCTTTTGAGACGGAGTTTAGCTTTTGTTGCCCAGGCTGGAATGCAGTGGTGTGATCTTGGCTCACTGCAACCTCCGCCTCCCAGGTTCAAGTAATTCTCCTACCTCAGCCTCCCGAATAGCTGGGATTACAGGCATGTGCCACCAGGCCCGACTAGTTTTGTATTTTTAGTAGAGATGGGGTTTCTCCATGTTGGTCAGGCTGGTCTCAAACTCCCGACCTCAGGTGATCCGCCCGCCTCAGCCTCCCAAAGTGCTGGTATTACAGGCGTGAGCCAGTGTGCCCAGTGGGAATTTATTTAAGAAACATAAAAACATAACAATACTTCATAGGCCACTTTATACAATCAAATAGGCACTAAGAACATACATAATTTTGCAAGCATAAATGCTGCTGTATGCTAACAATAGTTCCACGGGTCAAATAGTCATGAGCACACAAACCATATTTATAAAAAAAAGGTCAAACAGGGAAATATATCAGTGTGTGTCATTATGGTTAGTAATTGTATGCACCCAGCCTTATAACTGTGGTCATCTGAAATACCATGACAAATAACCAAAGTCTTTTGATGAGCTCAGTTAAAAACTGTGATGTGTCACCACAGTATATGCAGCCACCCACAGAGCAAAGATCTCAGGAAATTTTATCTTTCACAAATGCAAATGTACAAAGAGGATATCTCCATTCATTGAAGAAGTTTGTGTTTTTAAGTACGTACACAGTGCTTACACACAAATTCAACATTGTGATAATACACTTTTCTTTTCCTTTTTTTTTTTTTTTTTGAGACAGAGTCTTGCTCTGTTGCCCAGGCTGGAGTGCAGTGGCACAATCTAGACTCACTGCAACCTCTGCCTCCTGGGTTCAAATGATTCTTCTGCCTCAGCCTCCCGAGTAGCTGGGACTACAGGCGCGCACCACCACACCCGTCTAATTTTTGTATTTTAAGTAGAGACAGAGTTTCACCATATTGGCCAGGTTAGTTTTGAACTCCTGACCTTGTGATCTAACCGCCTCGGCCTCCCAAAGCACTGGGATTACAGGCATGAGCCACCATGCCTGGTTGTGATAATGCACTTTTCATGAAGCCAAATTTGCAAAAAAAAAAAAAAAAAAACATAAAATGAATTAGAACCCTGTAAAAGTCTGTATACAATTTATACCTCCAGTATTGGAAATGATGCAGAATGTAATACAGAGCATGGTGAATTGCTTTGCCAGGTTTCCAGGTGTTCCTCAATCCAGTCAAGTTGATGCCTAAAAATTAACCATCACAAGTCCAACCCCTGTCGACTTGGCACCCGCACACATCTCCTTAAATCATACTTAATTTCCAAACAAAGATAATAACAGGGTAATAATTCCACCTAACATAATGCAGCTCTCCTGTGATTGTGATTTTCAGAATTTTGTGAGTGTTTTGTTTTTTGAGACAGGGTCTTAGTAAGTTGCCCAGGCTGGTCTTGGACTCCTGAGCTCAAGTGATTCTTTCAAGTGTGTCTGAGGCTACAGACACACACCATGGCACCCAGCGTGAGTTTTGGAATTTTTGATGTTAAGGATTTTAGACTTTTGAGATTTAGACTTTAGGGATTATGACATTCAGGGTGGTGTCTTTCAGGACTATGATCCCAGCCCTGCTCTAGCATATACAGCACCTCTCTCATGAGCAGAGATTTATCTGCTAGCTGCTCTCAGGTTCTCTGGGAGGCTTTATGATTTAAGTTTCCACTCAGGGGCCTCCCCCGCACCCTGTCTGGGATTCAGGGGGCATCAGCCTGACCACCAAGTTCTGCTTCTCTCCCCACAGGAGTTTCTGAAGGAAGGGACGCTGATGAAAGTAACAGGGAAAAACAGACGGCCCCGGCATCTATTTCTGGTAAGTGCCCGGTCCCCAAGCCCTGCTCAGGAACTGCCAAGTTCTGTGAGGTTTTCTAGGGCCCTTATTCAAGGACAAGTGGAAGAGGGTGAGAGGAGAGTAGAACAGAGCAGACATTTTGGGGTGAGGATCATTCCGGACAGCTGAGAGCTTCACCCTTGGACACCACAGCCCACCGCTCATTTGTTATTTGAATGATTTTGAGTGGAATGTTGGCGAGATGTAGTTGCCTACATCCCCACCTTAAATGTCTGTCAACCACCTTATCTAATGCTCGGAGAACTGAGGTCCAAAGTTGCCGTAGCTAGGCCTCCCAGGAGGATGGTGGCAGAAGCCCAGGAGGGAGCCAAGCGTTGTGACCCAAGTCCAGCACTTTCTCTACTGTGCAGGAGACAGGATGTAATATAACATTATTGCTTGTGGACAACTGGAGTCTTGCATACCAGGGAGTGTCCAGGCCTAGGGTGTAGCTTTATCGGCCTTAGTGGCTGTTGAGTGCCCCAGTCCTGAGACCCCCCAGTGGCCATGCCTTTTAAGCCCTCTGCTGGGCACAGTTTTTCTCTTGCTCCCGCGCTTCTGCTGTCATTCCTTGTTCCTGTCCGCTACGGCTGCCTCTCTCAGCTTCCTCATACTTCGTTAGAGCACCATGTGCAGTGGGAGAGACAGGCTGTGGTAAGAGTCTATGAACTCTCTCCGTTCCAGGCGTTGACCGAGCACCTCGTGTGTGCTGGTGCTAGAAACAAAGAAAGAAAAATCCCAGGTCTTGCCCTCAGCCTTCAGAGTCCAATGGGAGGGAGAAGCAAGCAGACAGCCCATTGTAAATGCAGAGTTATGAGCGCGATATGGAGGGATCTTGGGTGCCGTGGAAGCAAAGAGGACTAAGGAGGGCGGGGGGTAAAGAGAAGAGGAGCCACAGCCACGGCAGCACTGCCATGTATGGAGTGTCTGCTGGGTGCACACACCATGCTCAGTGTTTCATATGTTTTCTGAAGAAAATTCTACCCGAGTTCAGCCCTGGAAGAAGGATGGGAGTTTGGCAGGTGCACCAAGGAAGGGCATTTCAGGAGAGGGAAGGGCCTAAGCAAAGGATAGAGGCTTGAGGAGTGTGGTGTGTTGGAGGAGCTCTGTGAGCCTCAAGAAGTCTTTGTCTGCAGCCAGACCCTTCTGCTTGTGAGTGGGGTCTTCTCCATGCCCCAAATAGACCCTGCCCATAGAGGGGCCACTTGAGGGCTGAATTCCAGAGAGAGCTGGTGGCACTGGTGGAGAAATCCTGAGCCTGGCCAGGAAGTGTGGAGCCTGCAGTGCTGGCAGGGTATGCTGGGCCCCGATGGCTGGTGGCCTGAGGCTCTGCATGAGGCACTAGGTGACCCAAGTCCAGAGTCTCCCTCCCTCTCCTCCCTCCTAAGAGCTATTCGTTTCCTCCCATGAGAACCCCTCACTCTGGCTGGTCGGTGCTGCAGTGGATGAGATTTAGCTGCAGGCAAGAGGAGAGTGGACCCCGGGGGGGATTTTGAGAGAGATCTGAGAGCCAAGCAGTGCATGGTTTAGGTTTGGGTTCTCAGAAGGATTTCAAAGCCCCCACAGATGCTTGAGTCGTTTTCTGTAGGTCGTTTTTTTTTTTAACCTCTGCTTACACACCAGGCAGTGGGGAGCTCACTGCCTGCTGTAACATTCATTCATTCAGCAGCTTATTGTCCATCTCCTCTGCATGCCAGGAACTGTGCTGGTGTGTAGACATGGCCTTTGCCCTGCTGTGGGTCTTGGAGTCCAGTAGTGGAAGACATTTTTTATTCCATGTTAGACAAGTCTAAATTTTAAAAATTCTCGGCCAGGCATGGTGGCTCTTGCCTGTAATTGCAGCACTTTGGGAGGCCAAGGCAGGCGGGACACGAGGTCTGGAGTTCAAGACCAGCCTGGCGAACATGGTGAAACCCGTCTCTACTAAAAATACAAAAAATGAGCCAGGCGTGGTGGCGTGTGCCTGTAGTCCTAGCTACTCAGGAGGCAGAGGCAGGAGAATTGCTTGAACCCGGGAGGTAGAGGTTGCAGTGAGCTCAGATCGCACCACTACACTTCAGCCTGGAGACAGAGTGAGATTCTGTCTCAAAAAAAAAAAAAAAAAAAAAAAAATTCTCTCCATTGAGGAGAGATCCCTGAATGTAGGGGCAGGTAATGAGCCAGACAGAGCTGGTTAGATCCTGCCCCATGGGACACTTACTTCTTCTGTGACCCTTAGACAACTCACAGACATGTGCAAGCCTCAAGTCTCCCCCCAGGAAAGTGGAAAGACTGGGTGGTTTTGAGAATTAAATTCCTGGCATTTAATTATGTGCCTGGCAGGTAGAAGCCGCTTGTCTGATAGTAGTTATAACAGTTTCTCCCTTCCCGCTGACAGTTGTTCCATGGGACACAGGTCCTCCCTCTCTATCTAGAGCTACAGATCTCACAGCTCCCTGCCCCAGCACAGCCCTGCAGGGAGTTGGGTCCCCGTGAATTCCCCCTCTTCAGGACGCAAAAGGGAGGCCATACCGGATGGCAATGGGGAGGCAGACAGACCAGATGCAGACCCCAGCTCTGACAGCGACTGGTGTGAGACCCATGGGCACATCCCATTACCTCCCCGAGCCTCAGCTCCCTGATATTTAAAACAAGGGAAGCAGTGAGGCGGCAGATGGCACAGGGCGGAGCTCTGTCTTGGCCCCTCAGCCATTTGCATCTGGCCACCTCCTCTGGCCACGCCCCTCTGATCTCTGCGCCTCTCCCAGGGACCTTGAATGCCAGGAACAGACACAGCAGCCTGGCTTTCCCCAATCTGTCCTCACCCCGTCCTCTACTTCATCTGTCCCTGGTCTTGGCTCACTGGCCCTCACACATCTGAAGCTCTTTGAGAAGGGTGCCAGCTCCTGCCCTTCAAGCCAAGCTCAGATAGCACCTTCTGTGGAGGCCTAGCCACCACCCCTGCTTCCCCTCTCCCTCCTCCTCCTCTAGCCCGGCTTCTCCTCTCCCCCCCACACTCGCCCCATCTGGCATGGCCCTTTCTCAGAAGATCTCCTTCCCTCAGGGATAGGCCTGCGTCCTTCTGATTACCCCGCTGTGATTAGGCCATAAGCCCCACAGTCTGAAGCTGGGTCCTCTTGTTCCTCTGGCTCGGCGCAGCCCTTCCACTGAGCAGTGTTGATAACTCTCTAATGGAGGCATACATGGGAGGAGGGCGGACCGACAGGTGCTCAACCCAGGGAGTGCCATGGTGAACAAACACACTTAGGAAGAATTTTTCTTCCTCAAAGATGCCAGTTTCAGAAAATAATCTGAACTGCAGAACAGATTTGGGGCATCTGGGTGCCCGCGCCCAGCAGTTTTGTTAGACTGCGGAAAGTGTCCTACTAGGCCCTGACGTCCCTGAGCTGCAGGTGGGGCTGCCCCCTGGTGGCTCCTTACAGTGGAAAGCCCCCCTACCCATTCATGATGGGCTCTTCCTCCTTCCTCCAAGCTGGGGCTGTAAAGCATATACTTTGAAGCAGGCAGGAGAGCCATGGGCAAATTAGGAGGTAGCCTGGTCCTGAACCGCGAAGGAAACCTCGGGGTGCTCGTGGCAGTTGCCATGGCAGCAGGAGCTTGAGGGGCCATCACAGAGAGGCTGGGGCTGCTCTCCCGAGTGACATAGGTCAGTTCCCTGGGGCTGGGAGGGTTCATGGGCAAGGTTCATGAACCTGTGCGCAGGTTCACTGTGAGAGCAGCCCTGACATTCCCTCCCGAGCACACTGGAGGGACACTC
Organism: Hylobates moloch; assembly: GCF_009828535.3. NCBI lineage: Eukaryota > Metazoa > Chordata > Mammalia > Primates > Hylobatidae > Hylobates > Hylobates moloch. Next base: position 31,869,396 of record NW_026652279.1, read on the forward strand.
ATCAAGCCATACCCCTGGCTCCACTACCTGCTAGTTGTGACCTCAGGCATGGCCTCTGGCCTCTCTCGGCCTCAGTTTCTCCCTCTTGGAAATGAGGATGATGATCATGGTGCCTATACGTTAGGACCGTGGGAGTGCACGTTAGGACTGTAGGAGTGAAGTCAGGGGCTTGGTCCAGCGCCTGGTCCAGAATCAGTGTCAATGCACCGTAGTGCCTGTCACTCTTAGAAGGCAGGGCAAGAACAGGGCTTCACAAAGTAGAGCTGCAGGCCAAAGCCAGCCAGACACCAATTTTTGTTGATAAAGTTATGTTGGAACACAGCCACATGTATTCCATCATGGGTTGTCTGTGGCTGCTTTGCACAGCAGCGTAGTTGAGGGGTGGAAGCAGAGGCCTGAAACATTCAATACCTAGCCCCTACAGGAAAGTGCACCAACCCCCACCTATTCCAACTCTATTGGGACACAGCAAGGCCCAGAGAGAGGGAGGGGTTCCTGAGGTCCCATGAGGGGGTCATTGGTGGGCCAAGTCTCCTGCATTGTCATGGCTGGAACCTTGGAGTCCGGAGAAGAGCTAGCTGTGGGAAAACTCATTCTGTTTCCTCAGCAGGCTCTGTCTATCCAGGGAAAAGAAGTATTCATTCTGACTTTTCACATGCACTGTCTTGTTCCATCTTTACACAGCCCTACTTCATGTTTTTCTCCATGCCTGCGGGGCTCTCCTTGGTTCATGTCAACACCGTGTGTAGAGGACTTGCCTTGGTTCACATTGGTGCCATGTGTCCAGGATTTATCCTGGTTCACATTGGTGCCATGTGTCCAGGACTTATCCTGGTTCACGTTGGTGCCATGTGTCCAGGACTTATCCTGGTTCACGTTGGTGCCATGTGTTCAGGGCTCACTCTGGTTTATGTCGGCACTGTGTGTAGAGCGTTCACTTTGGTTCATGTTGGCACCATGTGTATAGGGCTCATCCTGGTTGACGTTGGCGCCGTATGTCTGGGGCTCACCGTAGTTCATGTTGGCATTTTGTGTACAGGGCTCACCCTGGTTCATGTTGGCACCGTGTGTACAGGGCTCACTTTGGTTCACATTGGTGCCATGTGCACAGGGCTCTCCCTGGTTCATGTTCCCAGGTGGAAAGGGCTTACCCTGGTTCACGTTCCCAGGTGGACAGGGCTCACCCTGGTTCATGTTGGCGCCATGTGTACAGGGTTCACCCTGGCTGATGTTGGCGTCATTTGTACAGGGCTCACCCTGGTTCATGTTATTGTCATGTGGAGAGGGCTTGCCCTGGTTGATGTTGCCATGTGTACAGGGCTCCCCCTGGTTCATGTTGGTGCCATGTGTAGAGGACTCCCCTGTTCATGTTGGCTGCATGTTTAGTGGGCTTATTCTGGTTCATTTGGCCCCATGTGAAACGGGCTCACCCTAGGTTCATATTGGTCACATATGGAGAGGGCATTCTCTCTGTGTCCATGTTAAAGTAATGGTGGTGGTGTCTCCCATTTCCCAGAGGAAGCTGAGACTCAGCTGAGGAAAGGGCTTGGTCATAGTCTCAACGCTGGTCCATAATATGGTCAGGTTTTACAACCCTGAGCGTGATGTCATCTTCTCACACCTGAAACCGTTTAGCTAAACAGAAATACTCTCTCCTAAGGAGATAAAGTGACTTTCATTACATGTAAGCCCTGCTGTGGGGAGAGCTTTAGTTGTTCATTCAACAAATATTAATTGAGCACCTACTCTGTGAAGGGACCTGGAAGTACAGCAGCAAGCAGAGCCCACCACTTCCCTCTCCTCAAGGTGTCTCCCAGCCCTTCCTTAGCTATACTTTATCGAGCTTTAATTTTTATAGTGAAATGCATCAACCTTAAGTGTATGTGTTAGTTGGTACTGACAAGTGTATATCACAGTGTAACCACCACCTGGGTCGAGGGGTGGAACATTTCCAACCGCCAGAAAGTTCCTCTGTGCCTGTTTGGAATTCATTTCTCCCAACCCTGGGGGCCCCCATAAACCACTGGCCTGACTTTTGTCCCTATTTAGATTAGTTCTGCCTGTTCTGGAGTGTCACAGAAATGTCATCAAACAGCATATACTCTCTTGTGCCTTGCTTCTTCACTCAGCATGATTTTGAGATGCATCCATGTAGTGGTGTGTATTGGTGGCGTGTTCCTTCTGGCTGCTATAAGGTATTCTGTGGTATATGGATAGACCAGTTTGTTTATCCATTCACCTGCAGACAGACATTGGAATTGTCCCTACTTTTTGGCTGTTACAAATAAAGCCACTGTGAACATACTCACACATGACTTCTTGAGGGCATATGCGTTTATTCCTCTCAAGCATCGAACCAGGAGTAGAGTGGCAAGGAAGGGGCTCACATTTTGGCCACAATGTTTTTGCTCACCTGTGGGGGTTCCTGAGGAATACAAGATGCCTGTGCACAGCGGAGCTCAGGGATTCTTTGAGGACAGCAGCCTGGCGCAGCCTTCTAGGGCCAGGGGCCTCTAACAGGGTTTCCCTCTCTCCAGATGAACGATGTGCTCCTGTACACCTATCCCCAGAAGGATGGGAAGTACCGGCTGAAGAACACATTGGCTGTGGCCAACATGAAGGTAAATATCTGGTGCCAGGTACCCCAGGAGTGGGGGACAGGGAGACCCCAGGGGAGAAGGGGACAGCATCCTGCTCCTAGGAGCACCCAGACCAGCTGGAAGAGGGAGGCCCTGTGGAAACAGTGTCGCGCTACAGCAAGTTTGTGCTGTAAGTTGCCCAGGGAAAGGGGAGGGGATGGAGGCCTTCCTGGAAGAGGAGACTGAACCCTTACAGTGGATAATATTTGGTTGGATCAGGAAGGAAGGGAGGAAGGGGCATCCTATGAGGAGGAAAATGCATAAAGAAGGGCCCGGGTTGGGGGAACAAGCAGGTGTTTGGTAATTTTTTAAATTGTGATAAAATACATATATCATTTTAAAAGTAACCATTTTTAAATATACAGTTCTGTGGCACTAAGCACATTTACATTGCTGTGTGTCCAGCATCACCATCCATCTCAGAACTCTTGCCTCTCCCCAGACTGAAACTGCCCACATTAAAAATCAACTCTCCATTCTCCTCCTCCTCAGCTCCTGGCACCTACCATTCTACTTTCTGTCTCCATGAATTTGACTACCCTGGGTACGTCGAATGAGAGGAGTCACACAGTATTGATCCTTGTTTCACTTAGCACAGTGTCCTCAAGGTTGATCCCTGTCATCTGTAGTATGGGTCAGAATTTTCCTTCCGTTGTGTGGATAGACCACATGGTGTTTATTCAATCCTCTGCCGCTTCCACCTTTAGGCTGTTGTGAGTAATACTGCTGTGAATATGGGCGTATGTGTGGGGCTTAGCTCCGTGTAACTTGGTCCCGAAGATGGGAACACTTGGGAGCTGTTGGGGACCTTGAGGAGCAGGAGGTTTTAGGAAGTTAATTCTGGTGCAACAGGGGGCTGAAGTCAGAGGGGGCAACACTGAGGTGGGACAGTGGAGCCGCAGGTGGTTGTCATTGTCAAGGGCAGAGGCAGGGATGGCCAGGAGAGCTGAGAGAGGCACTGTGCAATCTCTCTTGATCCTGTAGGCTCTTTACCATGGGGAAGGGGAAGGAGGAAGCACCTTTCTCAGCATGGAGGTTTGTTCCCTTTTGGAACCAAAGGCTCCACCGAGGAGCCTGTTAGAAAAAGGCATGGGAGACGTGGTCACTGGGCAGGTACTTGTCCAACATGACAGTGTACCTGGGGTTGCCCAGGCTGGGCCTGAGCGTGACGCTCTGCAGCCTTCGCAGCAGTAGGTGAGTGGCTAAGAATGACGGAGCTGGCAGCCAGGCACGTTCCACAGCACCTACCATCACAGAAAGGTATGCCCTGAGGCTAGAGAACGGCAGTAGGTGGACACGGTCCCTCTGTTCATCTGCTGCCAGGAGAAGCCGGTCTGCACTTGCCCCTCCCTGCCCCACCCTGAAGGAGGCTGCTGTTGGTTTTCCAGGTCAGCCGCCCTGTGATGGAGAAAGTTCCCTACGCTCTAAAGATTGAGACTTCTGAGTCCTGCCTGATGCTGTCTGCGAGGTACGGGCAGGTGGAGGGAGGATGGCACACAAGGCAGAGGTCTGAGCATGGGAAGGTTCATAACAACAGATAAGGATGTGCCGTTTTTATTTTGGTATCCTGGGTCAAAGGACTTCTTTTCTTTTCAGTGTTTTTTCTCCCCCCCAACAATGTACACACTCATAACATTTTATATATAACTTCAGGGGTTTCTAGAGCCCGTGGCTTAAATACGGCAGTGGCAATGTCTCATGTTTGTGGAGCTCTTTATGGATGATTGGGTCTCTACAGCAACACGAAAAGTTAAGGCAAGTAAAAAAAAAACAGAACAATGTGCTGCTGTTCATAAAGTGGCCTGCCTTTTTCTTTCCTGTCTAGATGAGAGAAAAAAAAAATATGTGAGCGTTCATCACTCACATTGCCCTGTCTGTGTGTTGTCTTAGTCCATTCAGGCCGCTATAGCAAAAACACCAGGCTGGGCGCGGTGGCTCACGCCTGTAATCCCAGCACTTTGGGAGGCCGAGGCAGGTGGATCACAAGGTCACGAGATCGAGACCATCCTGGCTAACACGGTGAAACCCCGTCTCTACTAAAAATACAAAAAATTAGCCAGGCGTGGTGGCGGGCGCCTGTAGTCCCAGCTACTCTGGAGGCTGAGGCAGGAGAATGGCGTGAACCGGGGAAGCGGAGCTTGCAGTGAGCTGAGATCACGCCACGGCACTCCAGCCTGGGCAACAGAGCAAGACTCCGTCTCAAAAAAAAAAAAAAAAAAATTCCATACACTGAGTGGCTTATAAACAACAGAAATTTCTCACAGGCTGCAGGTCAGGAAGTCCAAGGTCAAGGCACTGGCAGATTCGGTGTCTGGTGAGGTTCTGCTTCCTGGTTCAAAGACGGTGCCTTCTCACATAGACAGTGCTGCCTCGTGTGGTGGGAGGAGCAAGGGTCTCTCTGGGGCCCCTTGTATAAGGGCACTAATCTCATTCGTGAGATCTCCACACCCATGGCCTCATCACCTCCCAAAGGCCCTGCCTCCCAACACTAGCGCCTTTGGGAAGAGGATTTCTGCATTTGAATTTGGGGGGACACAAACATTTAGACCACAGGGGGGCATGGCCTTTCTATCAGAAAGGTCTGCATTTCTCCAGGTCCTCGGGTTGCCTGGGATCCTCATCTCTGGCTTTAGACCATGACCTTAAAGAGCATCCCCTTTTCCTTCTCTCAGGGCAAGGTAAGCTCAAGCTCTCGGGGGCTTGGAAACCAGGGAGGTATGGCTCCAGCCAAGAGCAGCTCTTCAGTCAGGGACGTGCATGGCAGGGGTCAGCAAGGCTTCTGGGGCTTGGGTGTCTCCTCTCAGCAAGCACATGACCCTGGGATGGCAGCAATGCCTATCACATGGGGGTTTGTCCTGCACTGGGCGGTTCTGAGTGTGAAATGGGATCTAAATGCACTCATGCACATGCATTCTCATAGATGCATTTTCTCATTAAAATCATTTATTAGGTGGGGCATGGTGGCTCATACCTGTGATCCCATCACTGTGGGAGGCTGAGGCTGGAGGATTCCTCGAGGCCAGGAGTTTGGGACCAGCCTGGGCAACATAGTGAGACCCTGTCTCCAAAAAAAAAAAAATTTAAGCATTTATTAGCCACACCTCAGTGACAGGTCTGGCAACAATTTAGCCATTGTTGTGCTCTCCAGGAGCCCACATTACAGGTAGGAGAGTTGTAAACTGCTTCAGATGCAGGGCAGTAACTGCTGTAACAATTAACAGTGGTAATGACAACAGTAACAGGCATTAGACACCTGTCAGGCCCCAGACACCGCCGGGATCCTCATCACTACCCTTAGAGCTGGGGTTTGCGGCTCCTTCCATGCATAGGGAGTTGAGGCTTGCAAAAGGGTCACACAGCCAGGTGAGGTGGAACTGGAGTTTGAACCCAGGACTGTGTGGACCAGAGCTTTTATCTGTTACAGTCTACGGCATGAGGGAGTAGAAGAGGGCTTGGAAACCCAAAGGAGGGACTGCCCCATCTGGAGGAGTGAGGGAATGCTTCCTGGAGGAGGTGATGCCTGGGTGGGGATCGTGGCCATCACCTCTCCTTGTGATAAAATCAAGGGCAGGAGGCTGCCAGCATATAGTTTCTGTTAGTCCGGCCATGACATGAAGGTGGTGACGATCCACACATGGGCCTTCAGGTGGGGCTGCCCATCTCCCAGGGCAAGGACAGTGGCCTTTAGCATGCCAGTCACCTTCCTGCTAGTCCAGACCCTTCACACTTGAAGCTCCCAGGGGACAGCAGGACCCATTCATCAGCTTTTAGGGACATGGTGTCTTGCAGCCCACAATGCTGATTCAGCCTCTGCCCTGCAGCACTGCTCCCGCCCAGGCCAGCAGGCCCTTATGCTTGCTTTCCGGGGCAGGCTGCACACTTACCTGTGGTGTAGGCGCGGCATCTAGTGGAGACTGTGAGAACTCCACCCAGCTACCTGGCACACAGCCCAGGTGTAGCTCTTGCCACTCAAGAAGCCCTCCCTGGTGCAGAGCAGGGACTTGGAAAGTGCCTGTCAGATGACTGTCTGGGAAGCTATCTGGGGAGATGAGGAAGGTAGGAGACAGAGATGTTTACCTTTGCCAGCTCCCACCTACCCTTCGTCCTCCACAGGTACCCAGCCCTCTGTCCCCTGCCAGCTCGTTTCTCCTAAAGTGTGGGACCCTCTGGGCCTTCCTAATGTCTCTTGCTTTTGCACAATGTTGACAAGGTGGTTCCACGTCCCACATCTCCCTTCATCCCCACAGCAGCCCTGGGAGTTAGGGGAATATTATTATTCCAGTGTAAGAAGAAACAGGCCCAAGGACAGCTAACAGACTGGTGGTCTGCTAGAAAACCTAGTCTGGCAGGTGATCTGTTCTTTGCTGATGGTTCTGGGCAGTGTAAGAGGTACAGACTCGAGGGAGGAGGATGGGGCATCTGAGTGAGAACCTCATCCGTGCCGAGATGGAGGGTGGGAGGCAGAGCTGCTCCTGCCTTTGCTCACTCCAGCCCATGCCTGCAGCTCCTGTGCAGAGAGGGACGAGTGGTATGGCTGTCTGAGCAGAGCCCTCCCTGAGGACTACAAGGCCCAGGCTCTGGCTGCATTCCACCATAGCGTGGAGGTGAGTGGGTGCGCAGGGCCCAGGGGCCACCAGCCTCAGAGACCTGGGGTTCCTTGGGCAGGCATTGCTGTTGCCACTCACACCCAGATGGACGTGTAGCTCCTGTCAGTGGGGCACTGGCTCCCCCCACACCCCTGCCATGCTCCCACCCTAGTCAGGGGTGGCCTCCGTGTAACCTAGGAGCCCAGCACCCCCAGCCCTGTTCTCACAGTCTGGCTGTTTCCCAACCAAGGGTGAGCATCCTGGAGGGTGCAGGAGGGTGCCTTCAGCATCAGACCCACTCACCCACACACGCACACACCCTGCACAGAGAAGCAGGGCAGGGCTCACTGGGCTGTGCATCTGGCTGGTCTCCTGGCCACTTTCCACATTCACAGCCAATTCTGTTGCTGCAGATACGAGAGAGGCTGGGGGTTAGCCTTGGGGAGAGGCCCCCCACCCTGGTGCCTGTCACACACGTCATGATGTGCATGAACTGCGGCTGCGACTTCTCCCTCACCCTGCGGCGTCATCACTGTCACGCCTGTGGCAAGGTGAGTCGCTCCATCTGGGGTGAGTGTGTGCGTGGGGGTGGGGTGGGGGAAGGGCATGTCCCTGCCCAGCCAGGGGCTCAGGGATGTCCAACAGCTACTGTAAGCCCCAGAGTGAGGCATGTTCACACCAACCCGGGAGGTACAGATTGCTAATTCCCATTTTATAGATCGTCAAACCAGAGCTCCAAGTCCCAGGCCTCTTCCACACCACTACGTTTTCAACAGAAAACCGTAGCATACATGGCTATTGTGCTTGGAGAAAAAAGTATCATGTAGTGGTTAAGGGTGCAGGCTCATCAGAAAAGCAGATAGGCACTGGCTCAGAAACAAGTTGAAGCCTTGCCGGAAAAGTAGGGGACACGCACAGCTCCATGATCAGAACCTGGGGCTCCCTAGGGGCAGTTGTGGGTGGATTAGCAGAGGGAGTGGAGGGGAGGGGTGCAGGTCTCCTTTGCACGCACTGAGAGGGGTGAGAATCTTCCCACCTGGGCCTGCAGATCGTGTGCCGGAACTGTTCGCGGAACAAGTACCCGCTGAAGTACCTGAAGGACAGGATGGCCAAGGTCTGCGATGGCTGCTTCGGGGAGCTGAAGAAGCGGGGCAGGGCTGTCCCGGGCCTGATGAGAGGTAACCTGGGGACCACTTGCCTTCTTCCAAGTGGCCTGGTGGCTTCTTCCCAGGCTCCAGTGGCTTCTCTGTGGTCCATGGTTCATGCCTGAAACCGCTTTCCCTGGAGGGAGTTATTCACTCCATGGAGGGAGGAAATAGAGGTTTGGGCACCATTTCCCAATATGTGGATTCTGTGGAAAATTGATTGGTGTCCCCAGAAGAAGAGCTCTGTGGGTAGCTAAGCTTAGGAATCAGTGTGTCTGTAAGGAGACAGAGGCAGGGAACTCCTGTGTCCTTTACCATAGAGGCCCTCTTGTCAAGTGTGCCATAGGCCTGTGTCCTGTGACACCTTTCTGGGACTAAGGACTATATAAGCCTGGCAGCAGAGGAGCTGGGGTCAGGGAGGGGTGAAGCTATTCCACACAGGAGCCTTGGGAAGCTGAGCCGGCCCTTGAGAGACCTGGTCAGTGCTGAAGGGACAGGCCTTGCCCAAGCAGGGTCAAGTTCCCAGGAAGGAGAGCAGGTGTATCTTGGGCCTAAAACTAAAGTCTTTCCCTGGCCTCCACTCCACGGGGCTAGACTAAGGTCATCAGAGAAGACAGCCCAGTCCCTGCTACCTGGAGGCCTGGAGGTGAAGGGCTGTCCAGCGCCCTGGAAAAGCGTCCCCTCCCCAGCCCCCATAGCCTTTGTCTGTTCCTGTGGGAGGGAGGGAGAGTGCTTGACTTTCAGGTCCCACATAACCCCCCATGGCTCACATTCCTGGAGGGATTTTACAGGAATCAGCGTTCCAAAGACAAGCCACAGACACACCTCTCACCTCCCTTCCCCATGGCTTCTTTCGGTTACAGAGCGGCCTGTGAGCATGAGCTTCCCACTCTCTGCACCCCGCTTCTCAGGCAGTGCCTTTTCATCCGTCTTCCAGAGCATTAACCCCTCGACCTTCAAGAAGCAGAAGAAAGTCCCTTCAGCCCTGACAGAGGTAAAGCAGGCAGGGCTACCCAAGTGGGAAGTAGGGCATTTGGAAGGTTCATGGTTGTCCTGGGTAGACGGAGTCAGACCCTGCCCTGTCCCAGCCTGACCAGTCTCTTCCAGACAGAGCATTCCTAATGGAAGCATCCCAGCTACGAGGACCGACTTGACAGTGATGGTGCTAGGAGACATCTTTCCCATCCTTCTCTCTACCTCTCCCCTCCTCCTCTTTTCTTTTCTCTCCTTTTTCTCCTGCCCCATAGCCTAGATCTAGTACCCAAGCAGACTGCACAGATCATGGGGGCTCTTCAGTCTAAAGGAGCCAAATTCCTGGGTTGGTCCTTCCATGTCATCCCCTCATCCTAGGGGGTCCCAACCTGGCTCAGGTGTTGAGGTCCCTGGAGGCCATGGGCTCTGCAAGAAACTTCAGAATTGGCTAAACTCAGTTGTATCCCACAAATAGGACCAGATTGTATGTCTGTATTTCCATTCACAACCACAGACCAATGTATGTCTGTGAATACACAAGGAGTCCACAAGTGTGATCAGCTGCTTCCAAGTTAGTCCATTAATATCAAGTAGCAGGTAGCAAGGGTTTAAAAGTGTTAGAGAATGGAAAATTTAAATAGGTACAGTTTTATCCCTTAACTTGTTCCTTTTGCAAATTAAAAATCTTGGAAATAACACATATGGCCGGGCTCGGTGGCTCACGCCTGTAATCCCAGCACTTTGGGAGGCTGAGGTGGGCAGAGCGTGAGGTGAGGAGATCGAGACCATCCTGGCTAACACAGTGAAACCCCGTCTCTACTAAAAATACAAAAATCAGCCGGGTATGGTGTCATGCACCTGTAGTCCCAGCTACTCTGGAGGCTGAGGCAGGAGAATCACTTGAACCTCAGGGAGGTGAAGGTTGCAGTGAGCCAAGATGGCACCACTGCACACCAGCCTGGTGACACAGAGAGACTCTGTCTCAAAAAACCTGAACACATACATGGTTAAACATTTTTCCCAAAAAAGTACAAAACAGCACATATGATGAAAAGTGAGTTTCTCATCCTTCCCAGCCTCCCTCAGTCCCACCGCCATCAAGTTTCTTATGGATCCTTCTAGAAATTTTCATGCACATACATAATACAGACGTACATTCATAGATCTTCTTTTTCTACCCAAAAGACAACATATTATACAGAATCTCTTCTGTTTTCTCCACTTAATTTGTCTTAGAGATCATTTCATAATGACATATATGTATAAAGCTCACATTTTTTACATTGCATTCCTCTTTTACTAATAAGGAAATTGAGACTTAGAAGAAGTCAGCAAATTGCTCATCATTAACCACCTAGTAATTGGTAGAGCCTGGATGGGAAATCCAGGTTGGTATTAACTCCAAGCCTGCGTTCCTCACCACATGAAGCCTGTGGACAGAATACTACTACCCCCCGCCACCACAAAGAGTAGTAATAATAATAAAAGGACTTAACGCTGCACACACCCCACTAGGCAGGAGACTATAATACCTTTTAGGTAACAATACAAAGAGGATCCCTCCCTAAATGTGAGGAAGAGATAAGTTGAAAGTGCAACAGTTAATTTTAGAAGGAAGAACCTTTCGCCGAAGTACCTGAACGAAGTTTCTTGAGTTGAGGGGCTGAGGTTGAGAGAGGGAACCAAGAACCTGAAACACCACTAGAGGGCAGCATCAGCATTCCCAAAGTCATCCGGGTCCATTCATTAAATCTTGTTTCTCAAAGCGTGAAGCACCATCTTGCTGACTTTGGTACTGGGTAGATCCTGAGACCTTATCCAGTGTCAAAGCAGTATAAGTAGTCAGCCAAATGATTTGCAGTGTCATTTTGAATTGTGCTCTATTTGAACTGTGCCTGACCACCGGGGTGGCCTGACCGCTCTGCTTCCCTCCTGCCAGGTGGCTGCCTCTGGAGAGGGCTCTGCCATCAGTGGCTATCTCAGCCGGTGTAAGAGGGGCAAGCGGCACTGGAAGAAGCTCTGGTTTGTCATCAAAGGCAAAGTTCTCTACACCTACATGGCCAGTGAGGTAGTAGTGATCTGCACTCTCTCCCCTCTCCTCTCTCCTGTGAAATGACCCCCTGGGGCCTGCACACATCCTGTCACCTGCAAGGCTGTGTGAGTCCTGGCTGCTGAGCCAGTTCTCGTGGCAGTCAAGTCTTTAGTGAGCAATGCCATGTGCTCAATGTTGCTGTGGCTACACAACCACACACCACTTCAAAATCTAAGGAATTTGCAGTTTCTTTGTGGAGATAAGAAGGTACGGACATGCCAAGCTGTGCTGCAAAGTGTTTAAATGGCATAGGCCCAGCATCTAGGACAAAGACGGGACAAGCCAGTCATGCCACAAAAGAAAACGCCTTCCTACTGTCTACTTAGATTGCTTGGGGCAAAATTCAGCAGTGTGGAGGAAGCTACTCCCTTTCTGTCTGTCCATTTCTTTTATAGGGTAACTCTGGTAACTCTTCTAAAGAAAACTGAAATCTGTATTTTATAGAATACCTTTAGGTGAGAGAGCCTTGGAAATCAAGCTTACTTCCAGAGTAGACAGATGTGTGGCTGTGGTTGTGTAGCAGGGTGCTGTCTGGCCCTGACCGAGGCTGAACCTGTTGGATAATGTGAAACATTTCTATCTCCATGCTTGGTGCTGTCTGGCCCTGACCGAGGCTGAACCTGTTGGATAATGTGAAACATTTCTATCTCCATGCTCCACCAGCTGGTGGCTTCTAGGTGGTCAGGCATAGTTTCAGCTTTGAAAATGGGAGTTAAATGTATTCTGATGAGCTGCAGAGGGCAGGTGCTTTGTTCCACTGGGATATGCATGTCAGATAGGGCTGGCTTTTCTCCCCTGGCCACAGATGCTAGCAAATGTGCAGAAGGCACTTCCTTCTTTGGGGCATGAAGCTTCCCTCTGGAAGGACCTGCAACTGTGAAGGTTGCCGTGTGCCCATCCCCAGGGATCACAGAGGATGGCTTTCTAGAAGAAATTGCTTTGGAGCCATACTTAAACACTTAGCAAGGCCCCACATCTGTTTACTCTAAGCAAAGCAGGCAGACAGGGGATCTGCCATAGCCCTGAGTGGCTTGGGTACCCGGTGAGCCACACCCCACCCTGAGGGGCCTTTGCCTGTGTCCACAGGTGGAGTCTTCCACACTGTGGGGGATTTTTATCTTTCCAAAACAAACTGAACAGTTATCATGGAAGTGACAGCATAAGCTTATTTTAAAAGATGGATTTAGGGGCCTGGCATGGTGGTTCATGCCTATAATCCCAGGACTTTGGGAGGCTGAGGATCTCTTGAGGCCAAGAGTTCGAGACCAGCCGGAGCAACATAGTGAAACCCTATCTCAACGAAAAATAAAATGAATGAATGAATGAATGAATGATGGACTTAAGTATGACTCCAAAGCAGTTTCTTCTAGAAAGAGGAATTTACATAATTTCTCAATAAACCTGTTCCAGTGATGGAACAAAGCTTTCAAATACTATCAAAGAAAAAAAGGTTCTGATGAAGTGGATAGCTGGTTTGCACTGTCTGCACCACTGCGCACCCCTGTCACGCACCCTGAGGTGGCCTAGAGCTGATGCAACTTGCTATTTAGTAACAGTCCTAGGAGAAAGCGACTATCAAAAATACATAGGAATCTTTATTTTTTCCAACATTTTCTGTTTGTTTCAAGACAGGGTCTTGCTCTGTTGCCCAAGGCTGGAGTGCAGTGGTGTGATCACTGTTCACTGCAGCTTTGAACCACTGGACTCAAGCCATCTTCCCAACTCAGCCTCCCAAGAAGCTGGGACCACAAGTGTGTGACACCAGACCCAGCTAATTTTTTTATTTGAATTTTTTTTTCTTGAGATGGAGACTCACTCTGTCACCAGGCTGGAGTGCAGTGGTGCAATCTCGGCTCACTGCAACCTCCGCCTCCCGGGTTCAAGTGATTCTCCTGCCTCAGCCTCCTGAGTAGCTGGGACTACAGGTGCCCACCACCACGCCTGGCTAATTTTTGTATTTTTAGTAGAGGCAGGGTTTCACCATGTTGGCCAGGATGGTCTCAATCTCTTGACCTCATGATCCACCCGCCTCGGCTTCCAAAGTGCTGGGATTACAGGCGTGAGCCACCACGCCCGGCCAATTTTTTTATTTTTTGTAGAGGCAGTCTCACTATATTGCTCAGGTTGTTCTCGAACTGTTGGCCTCAAGTGATCCTCCCACTTTGGCCTCCCAAAGTGTTGGGATTACAGGTGTAAGCCACTGTGCCCAGCCTATTTTTTCCAACATTTTATTTTTTCTTTATTATATTTATTGTTTATAAAAATTTTCAAACATAAAGGAATGTTGAAAGAATTTTACAGTGAACTAGCCGGGCATGGTGGCTCATGCATGTAATCCCAGCACTTTGAGAGGCTGAGGCAGGAGGATCACTTGAGGCCAGGAGTTAGAGATCAGCCTGGCCAACATGGCGAAACCTCGTCTCTACTAAAAATACAAAAATTAGCCGGGGATGGTGGCACGCACCTGTAGTCTCAACTACTTAGGAGGCTGAGGCAGGAGAATCGTTTGAACCCAGGAGGTAGAGGTTACAGTGAGCCAAGATCACACCACTGCACTCCAGCCTGGGCAACAGAGCAAGACTGTCTTAAAAAATAATAATAATAATTTTACAGTGAACTATCATATGACTATTAACTAGATTGTACAATTAACATTTCCTACATTTCCTTTGTCAAGTACCTATCTATTCATCCTTCTATACCTTTTACTTTGATGTTTTTCAAAATATACTTACCCCTATAAATTCAATGTTTTTGTACCTTTTTTTTCCTTTTGAGGTCTAATTTATATATAATGAAGTGCACAAATCTCAAATATACTATTTGGTGAGTTTTGATTAATGCACACACCTACAAATTGCCATTATCATCCCGTCCCCAGAGGCAACACCCTGTTCCAATTTTTTTCCACCATAGATTAGTTTTGCCTCTTGATCCTCAAACAGATGGAATCGTGTGACTTCTATTAACCATGATGTTTTTGAGATTCATTTATGTTGTTGCATATAGCAGTAGTTCACTTCTTTTTATGGCTGAGTAGTCTTCCGTTTTGTGAATATACCAGTTTTGTTTAGCTGTTCACCAGTCAAAGGACATTTGGATTGCTTCTAGGTTTTGGTGATTATGAATAAAGCTGCTTTAAACATTTTCATACAGGTTTTTGTGGGAACATAAATTTTTATTTCACTTGGGTCATTACCTAGGATTGGAATTGATGGATCATAAGGCAGGCATATATTTGGTTTATAAGGAATTGTGAGGCCTTTTTCCAAAGTGGTGTGCCATTTTACACTCCCCCAACAACGTGTGTGAATTTGAGTTCTGGTTGCTCCACATCATTGGTAACAGTTGGTGTTGTCAGGCTTTAAAATTTTAGCCATTCTGGTGGGGAGTGTTGAGGTAACTCAGTGTTGTTTTAATTTAGATTTCCATAGTAACTAATGATATTAAGCACATGCTTGCTTTCATGTGCTTATTGGCCACTCATATTTCCATTTGAGAAGTGTCTATTCAGATCTCTTGTCCATTTTTTTAAAGTAGGTTGTGCCTGTGATTGAGTTATAGGATTTCTTTCTGTATCCTATATACCAGGCTTTTCTCAGATAAATGTTTTACAAATATTCTCCCTGTCTGTGGCTTGCCTGTTCATTTTCTAATGAATGAATGAATGAATCTTTTGGTGAACAGCAGTTTATAACTTTGAGGAAGTCTACTTTGTCAGTGTTTCCTTTTATGACTGTTGCTTTCTGTGTGCTAAGGCATTTTTGTCTACTGCAAGCTACAAAGTTATTTTCCTCTATTTTCTGAAAGCATTAATGTTTTAGCTTTTACTTCTAGGTCTGTCTCAAATTAATTTTTGTGTATGGTATGACATGGGAGTTGAAGTTCCTTTTTTTCATTATGAATATCCAGTTGTTCCAGCACCATTTGTTGAAAAGACTTGCCTCTCCCTATTGGATTGCTTCAGTGTCTTTGTTAAATCTCAAATGATGGAATAAATAGAGGTCTATTTCTGGACTTTCCATTGTGTTCCATTCATATATTTACCAATCCTTATGCCAGTACCAAATTGTCTCAAATACTATAACTTTATAGTAAGTCTTGAAGTCAGGTTGTGTAAGTCCTCCAACCTAGTTCTTTTTTAAGACTGTTTCAAGGCTGGAAAGGTGCCTATGCCTGTACTCCCAGCACTTGGGACACCAAGACAGGCAGATCACTTGAGGCCAGGAGTTCAAGACCAGCCTGGCCAACACAATGAAACCCCGTCTCTACTAAAAATACAAAAAATTAGGGAGGTGTGATGGTGCATACCTGTAATCTCAGCTACTTGTGAGGCTGAGGCATGAGAATCGCTTGAACACAGCAAGCAGAGGTTGCAGTGAGCCGAGATCACACCACTGCACTCCAGTCAGACTTTTTTTTCCCAGACTCTGTCTCAAAAAAGAAAAAAAATTGTCTTGGGCATTCTAGGTCTTCTATGTTTTCATATAAACTTACCAATTTCTATGATAGGGATTATGGAATCTATAGACCAATTTGGGGAGAACTGGCATTGTAATATTGAATCTTTCAATCCATGAACATGGTACATTGATTTTCATTTATTTAAGCCTTGAATTCTCTTTTAGTGTTTTGTAGTTTTTAGTGTAGACATCTTATACTTCTATTAATATATTTCTTAATATTTTTTTGGATGCCATTTTGAATGGAGTTTATTTTCTAGTTGCTGCTACTATATACACATAAAAACTGATTGTCTTGTGACCTTTCTAAATTGATTTTTAGTTCTAGTAGTTGTTTTGTGTTTTTTTGCAAGCACAAATAGTTCTACCTCTTTTCTGATCTTTATGTCTTTATTTCTTTTTCTTTCCTTAATGTAATAGTTAGGGCCTCCAGTACAATGTTGAATTGAATTGATGAGAGTGAATACCACTCTTGCCTTGTTTCCAATTTTAAGGAAAAGCATTTGGTGTTTCACTATTAAGTATGATGTTAGCTGTAGGTATTTTATAGATGCCCTTTGTTAGTTAACGTTTCCTTCTACTCTAGTTTGCTAAGAGGTTTTTTGTTGTTGTTGTTGTTTTTGTTTTCACCATGAATGGATATTGAATTTTGTCAAAGGCTTTTTCTGATCTAGCAATCCTTGAGAATTGATTCCTTTTATTTTTAAAAAATATTTTTTTCTTAGTTTTCTGGGGTTTTAGGGATGAGGTCTCACAATGTTGTCCAGGCTGGACTCAAATTCTTGGCCTCAAGCAGTCCTCCTGCCTTGGCCTTGAGTGTATCTGGGTCTACAGGTACATGCCACTGTGCCCAGCTTGATTCTATTCTATACACAAACTGTACTCCCCTTCTTCTTCCTCCCACCACCATTCTAATATGCCTAATTATATCTCTTTATGTGTTTTTACAAAGTCTGTATTGTTTATGAACATGCATGTTTTTACATAACTGTGTATAAAAATGTCTTTACCTATATATAAAAATCTTTTTCCACTGAGCACTATGTGTCTAAGATCCATCTGTGTTCTTTGGGTATATCTCATCAAATTGTTAGCAACTTTATAGCACAGACAGTGCAAGTGCTCCATATTGAAATACTGTAAATTAGGTTTTGGAAGAATGAGTATAGAATATGTGATCAGAAGTAACTACAAAACTGAGTCACTGACTGATCAAATCCATGGAAAGAATGTGGGGTTAGAAGGTGGTCATGAGTGCAAATTCTGGATCTGCTCTTGGTACTGGCTGTGTGATCTTGGGCAATTAACCTTTTTTGAGCCTTGGTTTCTTCTTAGAATGGGAGTGACACCTTCTATGATTGTTGTGAAGATTAAAGATAATGAAAATGTAACTGCCTGGTCCCTGATAAACTGTCACAATATGTTGAGACAATATGTGAGACAGAGTCTCACTCTGCCCCCCAGGCTGGGGTGCAATGGTGCGATCTCAGCTCACTGCAACCTCTGCCTCCTGGGTTCAAGCCATTCTTCTGCCTCAGCCTCCCAAGTAGCTGGGATTACAGGCATCTGCCATCACACCCAGCTAATTTTTGTATTTTTAGTAGAGATGGGATTTCACCATGTAGGCCAGGCTGGTCTCGAACTCCTGACCTCAGGTGATCCACCCGCCTCAGCTTCCCAAAGTACAGGGATTACAGGCGTGAGCCACCACGCCCAGCCAGTGTTGAGTTTCTTTCCTTCCTCAGGGCTGGCTCTGGGGGGAAGTGAGGGTCAACAGTTTGTGTGTGGTGAGCCCGCAGGTGCCAAAGCACAGCCCGCCCAGAGGCACTCTTCACGCATCTCAGATTGGAGATAACAGTAAATGACTATGCAGAGTGCGGTGTTTAATGTCAATTTTTCCTTCTGTTCTCTGCAGGACAAAGTGGCCATGGAGAGTATGCCTCTGCTAGGTTTCACCATTGCTCCAGAAAAGGAAGAGGGCAGCAGCGAAGTAGGACCTATTTTTCACCTTTACCACAAGAAAACCTTATTTTATAGCTTCAAAGCAGAAGATACCAATTCAGCTCAGAGGTACCAAAATAACTAATTAGTCTTATAGCTTTTTGTTCTCTCAGAAAGAAACAAGTTGTTTCTTGGGGCTTTGGCTTCTGTTCTGCTCCATTCTTCCTATCCCATTAGGTCCCTTTGGGCCATAGCAGAACTGCAGAACTACCTGTTCTTTGTCACAATCATGTTTAGACTGTTTTGATTCATTCATGAATCAAGCATGCATTGATGCAGTAAACTTTTGCAGTGTTCCAGGCCTTTTGCTGAATATAGAAAACATGTTTGAGAAACAAATAGGAATACGACATGGTCCTTGACTTCAAACTAAGAGGAATCTACTAGTCCAGTCTTTTCTAGGTTCTGTGACCAGAGTCATAGGCAGAGCCGCAAAACCAAATGTCCCCTCTGTTTTGTTTTATAGGTGGATCGAGGCCATGGAAGATGCGAGTGTGTTATAGCAGTTATCAAGCATGTGGACTTGTAACAAATTCTTAGGTCAATATGTGAATGCTTTTAGAAGCTAAGCTGTGGCTCAAGTCATCCGGACACACACCTGGATTCAGCAATGAGGCCTGACCTTTTTTGCTATAACCGCCCCACCACTCCCCTGCCCCTGCCCCTGCCAACATCTTCATGAGTGGAACCCTTAAGGGATATTTATGGACCTCTCCTTTTCTGTGTTTTCCACCCCCACCCCCACCCGCCACCCGGTAATAAACTATTTCCTTACCCCGCAGTGAGTTAAAATTTAGTAAGATGAAGATGTGGAAACCAATAGAAAAGTATATTTAGAAATGCAGGCTTTTTAGTAGAAAGAAGCTCTTACAGTTTTTACTCATGATAAATCTTATCACCTTTCAAAAATTGATTGTGGTGCCTCAGGTGAAATGAGAAGCTATCAGTAACAGCTACTCTCATCGAAAGCACTTTATTATTTTACGGAGCTGCAACCTCCAATTTTGTGTTTTCTAAGTGATTTACTTAAGTCAATAACAGATGGAATCCTGTGGACTAATGTGCCACCAGTTTTCTAACAAGGGTGTACATAAAATTGATTTTGTGCAGACCTGGCTGTGGCTTGCTGGTGTGCAAGCACACATCACTTTAGAGGGGCTGCGCCCCACCAG
The DNA here is from genome assembly GCF_009828535.3 of Hylobates moloch. Classification (NCBI taxonomy): domain Eukaryota; kingdom Metazoa; phylum Chordata; class Mammalia; order Primates; family Hylobatidae; genus Hylobates; species Hylobates moloch. The sequence continues at coordinate 31,888,466 of NW_026652279.1, forward strand.
ATAGGAAGGGGAGGATTTTCTCCTCCAGTCGACCTTGTGACCTGTATACTAACATAACTTATTAAAGGAGGGGTCCCTCCTCCCCAGAGCAGTCCTCAACACTATGTCAGTGCTGGAAACGCAGCCACTGGCAGATCTGGCCCCCCAGAGGTCACTGCAGAGCCTCTGAAGAGTCAGGGTCTGCTTTAATTTATTGTGTGCCTTTCTGTGTTTACCTCACTCAAGCTGACAACATTGTTTATGGGAATCTATCCTTCTTTAGACACATGGTAATCCTTGGGCTGTATTACTGAAGGCTTTTTATTTTTTTGAGAGGTGAAAAAAAGAGAAAAAAAGTTAGACTCCAAAGTTGAATTCCTGGTCTTGGCAGATGGCTCTGGGCACAGCGAGGGAGCACAGAAGTTGTGGCCTGAGGCTGTTCTATGGGCACTTAGGGCTAAATCGGCTCTTGAGGGTGACTGTTGCTCATTCTGCTGGACAGGTTTTTACATAAAGCAAAGGGCATGTGAGGGGTGGGATTCCTTGTTACTCTTACTGCAATAAAAATCAATTGTCTGATATCCTGTCCCCATTCTGTTGCTGTCCTGTCCCCTACAAAAAAGGGCATTTGCTGACAAACTTTTTGTAAAAAGCACCATCTCCGGACTTATTTGCATTAAATATTTCAGGGGAATTTTTTTTTTCCAGTTTGCAGTTCTTTTAAAATGTTTGCATTAAACATATAACTAATGATTCAAACTAAGTGATTAGACAGTGTTTTTGTTAATTTTTGAGGGCTTTAATTCCAACTGAATCATTTTCATCATCAGACACTGAAATGGGCTTCCTAGAGCTGTTGAGCAGAGCAGGACTTCAGTACCAGGCAGGGGGAAGTTTCCCCAGTCTGCTCATGTTGCCGCCCTGGTCAGTTTCTGAGTTCCAGATAGAATTACGGGTCTGAAAATTATCAGAAGGCCTCTTTTACTTTATATCATCCTATTTTGGATGCTCTGTAAAGAGGTAATAGGGCTTTTATTTCTCAGTGAATAGTTACCCTAATAAAAATGTCTGGGTTATAGATGAAAAACACACTGGATGGGTTTTGTAAAAGGAAACTGGCAGGGGCTCGTGTGTGACTGGACAAGGGATTACCTTTTATCTGGACCTTGTATTACATGTCCCTCCTGTGGTTCTTTGTGTACTCATTTCAGGCTAATTTCTACTACCTTTTCTACTGGGGATGAAGCCACCCCACCTGGTCAGAGGGTGCTCCTTCCCACTGGATCCAGATGCTGGGGATATGACCAGCCATGACATCACGGAGATGCTGCTCGAAGTCCCCCATAATACCTGCTCTGCCCCTCTGCTCCCTGGGCACAGAGCAGCCCCTTCACTGTGCACCCCCAGCAAAGGCCATGTTTATCAGGAAGCAGCAGCATAGACGAGCCACTCACTTAAGTTGCTCTGAGCTTTGGTGTCTTCTTCTATTACATGGAGATCATTCTAGCTTCTCCCACAGGTTCAGGGGAAAAGGCACAAATGAAATGTTTGTGAAAGTGGTCTGAAAAGAGCAGGGCCCATAACTTTACTTTTACTTTGTATAATAACACCATGCCCTTCCCCACTGGTTTATCAAAGTCGTGGGCCCTGCTCTTTAACAGTACAAAATGAAGACAATACACAGAAGACCTTTTTCCTTATCCATGAAAATTGGGGGCAGATGTGGTGGCTCGTGCCTGTAATCCCAGCACTTTGGAAGGCTGAGGCAGGAGGACTGCTTGAGCCCAGGAGTTCTAGACCAGCCTGGGCAACATAGTGAAACCCTAACTCTAAATTAAAAATCAGCCAGCCATAGTGGCTCATGCCTATAGTCCTAACTACTTAGGAGGCTGCGACAGGAGGATTGCTTGAGCCCAGGAGGTCACGACTGCAATGAGTTATGATCATGACACTGCACTCTACCCTGGTAACAGAGTGAGATCATGTCTCAAAAAAAAAAAAAAAAAAAAAAAATGGTAAGGAAGAGAAACCCTAACACAGTAAGGCTGAACTTTGGTTGTGGAATTTAATCTCTTTCATTTTAATTACCTCAGGAAAGCACAGACCTTCGCAGGGTTGGCCTCTGCCTGCTTCTCAGAATCAATAAAGGTTTATAATAAAACTCAAAGTTTTACTGAAAACAAGCAGCACCTATTTCACGTGAATACTGGCTTCACACTTTCCCTGCAGATTGAAGTGTTTCTTGAGTCTGGGTTGGTTTTAGTAAGTAGGAAGAATTCTCTTTCTTATTACTAATACAAAGCACACCAGAAACATACATAGTAGTGTATGTTCCTGGGTCATAATAATTCTTTTGGCTGAGCGCTGTGGCTCACGCCTGTAATCCCAGCACTTTGGGAGGCCAAGGCAGGTGGATTGCTTGTGCCCAGGGGTTCAACACCAGCCTGGGCAACATGGCGAGAAACTCTGTCTCTACTAAAAATACAAAAAGTAGCCAGGTGTGATGATGCGTTTCTGTAGTCCCAGCTACTTGGGAGGCTGAGGCAGGATCACTTGAGCCTAGAAGGTTGATGCTACAGCGAGCCATCATCATGCCACTGCTCTCTAGCCTGGGCAACAGAGCAAGTCCCTGTCTCTAATAATAATAATTCCTTTACATATCAGAAATATGCTTTAAGTTTTTCTGAGCAGGCTGACTAGCTAATAGACTTATTCTCCCTTGTATGCAGCCTGGTTCTGGGAAAATGTGTGGCCTGATGGGCTGATGCTTGCTCTGATCTTTGGGCGTGCACCATGTACGCCAGTGCTGAGGACCCCAGCAACCCTGCTGCAGCAATTGAAGGGTGACAGAGTCCTTTTTTCTCTAGTCCAGCCTTTCATTTGCTTTGTTTTTAGCAGCAGTATACACTGAACACAGAAGCAAGCCCTAGATGGTGACTGAGGCCACCTGGGCTAAGGTGGTAGGATCAGGCTTGGAACCTGAGTTTCTTTCTGATGCAGGTCAGTCAACAACGTGCTGGAATATTCTGCTGTTGATTCAGCCTGTGTTTCTTGGTTTTTCTCTTTTTCTTTTTTTTTTTTTTTTTTTTGAGACGGGGTCTCACTCTGTCACCCAGGCTGGAGTGCAGTGGTGCAGTCATGGCTCACTGTAGCCTCAACCTCCCAGGCTCAAGTGATCCTCCCACCTCAGCCTTCCAAAGTAGCTGGGCCCACAGGCAGGTGCCACCACGCCCAGCTATTTTTTTGTAGAGATTGGGTCTCACTATGTTGTCCAGGCTGGCCTTGAACTTCTAGGCTCAAGCAATCCACCTGCCTCGGCCTCCCAAAGTACAGGGATTACAGGCATAAGCCACTGCCCCCTAGCCTGTTTTGTGGTTTCTATGATCATGGAAGCTTCTGTGCCTCCACACATTCATGGTCAGGAGAGGACAGATATATCTACACTAAGATGTCTTATTTTCAGCAGCAAGTAAATGGAAACCAATCTCAATCTGGTTTAAACAATTTGGAAATCAGTTAAAATGAAATCCAAAAGCAGGGGGATTTGGTTTTTCTGACTTGCCATGCAGTGTCAGCTTGATTCCAGGGTTGGTTCCCAAGCAGTTTATTGCTGACTGCCACTGATGGTTGGGGCTATACTATAAAATTCCCTGTTCACAGCCACCAAGGACAGACAGCTTGGCTTCTTGTAGCTAGGTTTTTCTTAGAAGCACCCACAGGCCCTTCCCACTCTCCAGGTTCACAATTATACCTGCCAACTCCTGAACAGTCAGCTGTGGGGGCGGCTGCTGGGGATTCGTCGATGTCCACTCTCTGGACCAAATCTTCTGGAAAAACTATAGTTTGGATTAACAGAGTACAAGGGCTATGCTTTTTCTTATATTTTGGGGATGATCTGTAATAGAATACTTATTACAGGGCAATTATTTAAGCATCTATTATATATGTTTGCTAAGTATTAAGGTAAGTGGCACGGGGAAAGCTGATTTGATATCATTGATCTTTTAGGCTCCTAATGAAAGACAATTGTCAAATCAGTAGCAAAACATTACTGACCTCTCAGGTTCTTAGGAGAACTTTGTATGATTATTAGCAACAAAGAAGTGTCTAGCACTTTAACCCTGTTATTTCATCTAATTCTCCCAGGGACCTGCTGAGGTAAGTTGAGTTATTACCCCCATTTTGCACATAACGAAATGGGATTAGAAACTTGAAGTCACCTGTCCAGGGTCACACACAAAATTGGCAAAGCCCACCTTTGTAACTGCTTCACTATAATGTCTATTTTGAATGTGTATGAGCTGATACTAGGAGCAATTCTCTGACACCTGCAATGTGAATTATTTCCTAAATTTGACAGAAATCTCTGGCTGCAGAGGACCAATCAGTAGGACCTTTTCCTCTGAAGTCAGAATAAATAAGACACTAAGACAAACTCAATTTTGCATTTCATTATCCAAGCAAAAATCATTAAATTTTATCACAGTTTACAATCCATGCACATAACCCAGCTTCAATATATTGTAAAAATATGAATATAATTCTATTTTTTCTACAATCATATGCACAAGATTTACCTCAATTGAATGTGGGAAACTAGATATTTAAAACCCAAAGCATACGTGCTTTAAAAAAATTTTTTTAACATACACTCCTAGTGTTATTCAATAACTGACATATTAAGATGCATACTCAAATATGAGGAGTCTTTAAGTGACTTCATGGATTTAGCACATTTTTCTCATGAGGAAACAGCAGAATTTCTATGATGAATTTATAAACAACAATAACCTCATAAATTCTTAGTTACTTGCTACAGATTGAGCATCTTATCCAAAATGCTTAGGACGAGAAGTATTTTGGATTTAGAATTTTTTTCAGATTTTGGGATATTTGCAGATACTTAACCAGTTGAGCATCCCTAATCTGAAAATCCGAAATGCTCCAATAAGCATTTCCTTTGAGTGTCATGTAGGTGCACAGAAAGTTTCAGATTTTGGAGCATTTCAGATTAAATTTTTGGATTGGGGATGCTCAACCTACATTCTCAAACCCTTAAGAATCTGTATTGTGGCAGGCGCCTGTAGTCCCAGCTCCTCGGGAGGCTGAGGCAGGAGAATGGCGTGAACCCGGGAGGCGGAGCTTGCCGTGAGCCGAGATAGCGCCACTGCACTCCAGCCTGGGCGGCAGAGCAAGACTCCGTCTCAAAAAAAAAAAAAAAGAATCTGTATTGTATATGACAATTCTGAAGGTTATGGTTAACATGTATTCTATGTGAATTGACAAGTCTTGTATTAGGAAGGCAGCCATACCGTTGTTGCACCAGTTCCAAGAAGAGGGTGTGCATGTTCACAGAACACCTCTGTGTCCTGGGGGATGCACCTCCAGGGGAGGGGGACTATTTTCAGAAACATAAGGCAATGCAAGCAATGCACACTCCAGAGCCTGTGGGTCATGTGAAGTCAGAGCAGTGTGTCTGGGGCGAGAGACCACAAATTTGCAACATGCTACAACCAGAATGAGGCCACTCTACCAAGGCTGCTCCTCCCTGCCAAGAAGCCTTGAGGAAGTCCCCTCTGGCTCTCTGGCTGTTCCTCTAGGACAGCTAGAGGGGACTTCCTCAAGGCTCCTCCTGTGGCCCACACCTCACCTCCTGGGGTTCCCTCTGGGTAGGTAGTCTGGGGTGGGGTCCAGGCATCTTCAGTTTCTACAAGCACCTCAGGAGAGTCTGTGCACAGGCAGGATGGAGGGAGGTAGGAGGGAAGATAGAGGAGGTGGTAGCTCAGCTACCGTGAATAACGAATAAAAACTTAGTTCAGTCATTGGCAGTGATCTCGGTTTGTCACCAGACTGAGTCTGTGGTAGAAGCGGCAGTTTACAGGTGTATCTGCAGTGAATATTCAGATCCTTAGCTGAAGAAAATGAGACCCAAGAGTATCTGAAAATGTTATAAGGCATGAGAACTGGCACTGGTATCATCAGACAAGATTACAAGATTATAAGATTATAAAGTCTATATTTTAGACTATGACACTATGCCAAACATTGCAGGAGAAATACATGCCCACAATAATATTTGAGGAGGAAAACCAGTCTAACTGAGGTAGACACAGGACTACCACCAACGTGGCACCCAGCCGGTTAAACATCTTCCACAAAACTTTCCTCTGGAGAAGCTTGATGACCCTTTGACCACCCTCATAATATCCTAGTGATCACATGAGAGATTCTGCAGAACAAATTCTCTACATGGACTTGGGATCTTCCTTGTCCAGATCATTTGAAGCTGTCATACCGGAAGGGGCATTCTGTGTTGACAGCAGAATGACAACATGCCTCATTCTCTAATTTTGATCGTCTTTCATGCTGCTGTTGTGACAGAGCCAGTGTAGAGAGGCAGCACTTCCACAAGAGCAAAAGAGAGGTTTGCACAAAATAAAATCTGTATGAAGCAAGCTGAAAACAAGTTTGTTTTTCGTTTTTTTTTTTTTTTAGCTTGGAGCCGTTTTTCAAACTCTGGGAATGGGTTGCAAAATGGTTGGAAATGTAATGACATGTTTCCAGTTTTATTTTTTGGCTGGCTTCAAAACTGTAACAAGGTTTTGGAAAAAGATATAAAATTCATGGTAAAGTTTACACAAATTCTTCTGATTCAGAAATGGATACTGTAGCAATTAAGAGAAAACCCCATTTATCTGTATTTGTAAATTATACATTATAAAAATCCTTCAGGAACTGAGAGTTCTTTAAAGTTCTATTGTAGAACTTTAAAACGTTTCATGCCAGGTGGCCCTAAAGCGTTTTCAACAGTGATGACTACCTTTGTTTATATATAAAGATTACCCACTCAAATGTAAACTGCCCTAAATGACCTCAAGTTCTCATCAATATTCAAATCTCATCTTCGGCATGTTCATCAACAGCTGTATCCAAAAATCTATCTTGTGATAAAGTGTAGTCAATAAGCCCTATGCTCCTTAGAACTAAGTAACAGATACAAGCGGGAGACCAGGATGTTCAAGAATTGTCATCTCCAGTAAGTCTGTGGTCCTTCAAATCCAGTGGCCTATACTTACCACCCTTTAACAATGCCACACTAGAATTAATGAATATGTAATGGAGCTATCCTGTTGTGAGCAGCATACATGAGAAAACAAATTACTTCTTGAAGGCTACAGTAATTGGCTATGCTTTAAAGCATGAGAATTGATTATTCCAACACATGTAATTATGAAAGCTATTATAGGCATAAAATTAGCTCTTTTAAAAATGCAGCTACAGTACTACTCAATGTGACCCTGAATCTTATTTTGTGGCCACATGGAGGTATTCACACTGACAGCAAGTATTAATCCCAGACGTATAAGCGAACCTTTCAGATGACTCCAGCCACGTGACCATGAGGGATGCCAAGAGAGAACTTGACTTCCCTAGAATTGAAAGATTTTCATTAAAAAACAACAACAACAAAAAAAGTGACTGTTAAGTCTTTAGGCCATTGAGTTTGGGTGTGATTAATTATGCAATAGATAACTAGAAAACATGCATTTCTTAGCTCCCTCCTCAAATCCACTAAAGCCAGCAAATGAATAAAAAGATATAACCCAAAGGATAGAGTTCTAGAGGAGACACAAGGTATAGAAAATGTCAACCCATTTTTGGAAGATATAACATGCAGACACAAGAAAATAATCACCAAAGTGCCTCAGACGGGGATGCCAGTGAAGACACAAAAGGGCTTCTGCCCCTGGAGGCTCACAAACTGGAGGCACAGGTGTCTTGGAAGGCCAAGGTGGGACTGAAGACAGGGGGATCAGTTAGGAATCTCTGTGAGGTATCATGACATCCTAAGATTCCCTAACCCCATGATAGCAGAAAATAAGCTTTCTGGTGGGGGTATGGAGGGGCAATGGAGGGGAACAAAAGAACTAGAAGAGGCTGGGGACTCAGGGACACATGCATGGCTAAGACCAAGGTTATCATACTTAACTGAAAACAAATGGCTAAAAGTCTACATGCTCACCGGTAGAACTCTCCCCTCCACCTCTTAAGATTGACACAGACAGTTCCTACTTAGGTAACATTTAAAAAACAAAAAACATCCCTTGGAACAACACATACTCTTAAAAACAGGGATCAAGGGTCAGTGCATTTTTCTGAGAATATAACTTTCCATCCGATTCTCAAAGAGGTTCATGCCTATCTCAAAGGACAGAACTACTACTCTAAGATACTTCAGCCAAGTACAACTTGGAAGTGACACTTTTTCAAGGCCCAGAAAGCCCCAGAGACTAAAGGGGTGTGAGTCTCAGAAAAGCAGTTCAGGAAGAGGCTAGGAAATGCATTCTTGGTGTCCCTGCATTCTCATACCATTAATCCACCACAGGGAAAACAGCCTTTCTCTATTCTACTCTTGGGAAGAACAAGGGCCATTTATATAGAAGTTGAGGCCTCCCCAAATAGCCTGGCAGGCTGTGCTAGAGCTTGACTTTGACAGAGCATGGAGATGGGTAGAAGAGTTTTCTTCCTCTCACGGCCCTCAAGGACAGAAAAGAAGAAACAAGCAGAAAGAGTTACTAATAAATGTTCCACCCCTTGCTAGCCAGGCAACTTTAGAGGAATCATCCTCTCTTTGTTTAGGTCTCGGCCTATTTAGCTGTAAAAACAGGATAATACCATCTACTTCACAAGGTTATTGTAAGATTAAACAGGATAAGGTGTTAAGCATAAGGAACGTGCAATCTGCTGTTCAGACATTATATCTATCTGTCCAGATTCCACACTTTTTTTTTCTGAGACAGGGTCTTGCTCTGTCACCCAGGCTGGAGTGCAGTGGCACAACCATGGCTTACTGCAGCCTTGACTTCCCTACCTCCCCAGGCTCAAGCATTCCTCCTATCTCAGCCTCCTAAGTAGCTGAGACTACAAGGGCAGGCCACCTCCAGCTATTTATTGTATTTTAGTGGAGACAGTGTTTCACCATGTTGCCCACGCTGGTCTCAAACTCAGGCAATCCACCTGCCTCAGTCTTCCAAAGCACTGGAATTACAGGCGTGCGCCACTGTACCGGACTCATTCCATGGTTAAAAAAAGGGGGTAGGGGATGGGTGGCTAACAGCAATTACGTAGGGTTTAAAAGTTTATTTTACAACCATGTAATTGTACAAACGCTATAAACAGAAGTCAGATAAAATTATTAGTACATGTATAGTACTAAAGCATAAATTATTAAAGAAAATTTGATACAAAGTTGTACATAAGTACTTATAAAGGCAATTAAGCTTCCCCAGTCTATGGGAATACAAAAGTCGCCAGCAATTAATTTACATTACAAAAAAGGAAAACCATTATTTATGTTATCACAAAAGCAATACCCTTAAAAGTAAAAACAATCTCCACTTGATATTAATTTGAAAAACCTAGCATATCTACAACTATTGCTTAATCAAAACTTTTCATTGACTCAACATTTATCACTTAAATGCAGATGCAAAATAACCTTGCATGGCAAACATGTTTACTCTGTGCTAATTAAACTATGAAACAGTTCCTGCTCTCAAGTTTACAGACAAGTCAATCAATGATTGACTACAGAACAGACTGGTGTTACAAAAAAAAAGACCTGCCCAGGGGACCACTAGGGGTGGAGGAAGAACACCTGGGTCTCACTCACTGGGCACTTAGTGCTTTCATTTTTATCTGTAAACCAGGGGACAATAATATTAATATTGTATGAACACACTGCTACTGGGAAAAGCATTCATTCAACAGATGCCCATTACATACTCTGTACCAGGTATTGTGTTAAGGGCTGAAACGGAAGGACAAGGCACATCTTACCGGCGCTCACAGTGTGGGCAGGTGCTGAGCTAATGCACACACACAAGGGCTGGGTACTGCCAGATATATATCATCACTCCGGAGCAAGGACCTGTCTCTCTGAATGATCTCTGGCATGGTAAAACAGTTAATTGTATTTCAAAAGGTGAAACAAAACTTTTTTTTGCTTTGTTATGCATGTTTCAAATTGATCAGTGGTTCAGGCCTGGAGTATGCATCAGAATTATCTGTGACGCCCAGTGAAAGTGCTGATGCCACAGCCCACCCAAAGCTTACTGCTTCAGAACCACTGGGGACCTGGCAGTTCTGATGTGCACGCCTAGTCAAGAATCCTTTAAAGGCTGATAAAGCAATCTTGAAATCACTGTCAATGCAAAGGTGGATGCTCATTAATAAGAACTCAAAAAATAAAGTACAGCTAGTAAAAGACTTGTTTTTTGTGCCTATAAAACCCATCCAAGTGCTAGCTACTTTCTAACTAAAGTTCTATCCAAAAAGACTTGCAGTCAAAACACCAAGCCAAAAAAAAAAAAAAAAAAAAAGGCACCACAGCAGTGCTGACTTCAATGTGCAAAGGCCTTTTATGTGCTGATATTGTAAGCAATCTGTGTGCATGTGTACATATGCATCTGTTTTCAGGGAAAGAAAAGCTGTTAAAGCCAATTAAGGTTATGAATTCTTTTTTTTTTTTTTGAGACGGAGTCTCGCTCTGTCGCCCAGGCTGGAGTGCAGTGGCGCAATCTCGGCTCACTGCAAGCTCCGCCTCCCGGGTTCACGCCATTCTCCTGCCTCAGCCTCTCCGAGTAGCTGGGACTACAGGCGCCCGCCACCACGCCCGGCTAATTTTTTGTATTTTTAGTAGAGACGGGGTTTCACCGTGGTCTCGATCTCCTGACCTCGTGATCCGCCCGCCTCGGCCTCCCAAAGTGCTGGGATTACAAGCGTGAGCCACTGCGCCCGGCCATGGGTTATGAATTCTTGCTACTACTTTTAATATTAAACCTTTAAGTGAAAATTTATTGAACACTATTACAAATGTGGCAAACTGACATAGCTGGTTTACTGCACAAACTTTAATGTCAAAGGGATTAGATCAGAGCCCCAGTCTCACTTATTGGACCTGTAACATTGTGCAGGACACCTATCTGGGCCGCAGTTTCTGCACCTCAAGAAAATAGAAGTAACTGCTTCATTTTAAAGAGCTTTTAAATGAAAGAAATGAGAAAACTATAAACCAACATCGAAGCCTGAATTATTGCTTAGTATTTAAAGTCTAGTACAATTGCAATGTTTTTAATAAAAAAACTCATTTATAGGTGAATTTTTACAGTGTATCTAGAAGCAGCATTTAACATTAAAAACTTAATATTTGAAAGAGTACACAACCAGGCAGGGTGCGGTGGCTCACGCCTGTAATCCTAACACTTTGGGAGGCCAAGATGGGAAGATCACTTGAGGCCAAGAGTTCGAGACCAGCCTGGTCAACACAGTGAGACCCCAACTATTTTTTTTTGAGATAGAGTTTCACTCATCGCCCAGGCTGGATGCAATGACGTGATCTTGGCTCAATGCAACCTCCGCCTCCCGGGTTCAAATGATTCTCCTGTCGCAGCCTCATGAACCAGCTGGAATTACAGATGCCCGCCACTACGCCTAGCTAATTTGTTTGTATTTTTAGTAGAGATGGGGTTTTACCACGTTGGCCAGGCTGGTCTTGAACTCCTGACCTCAGGTGATCCACCCACTTCACCCTCCCAAAGTGCTGGGATTACAGGTGTGAGCCACCATGCCCGGCCAACGCCATCTATTAAAAAAAGAAAGAAAAAGAGTACACAACCACAAAGCACTGGGCCAAATGCATTGTTCCCATGCTTGCAAGGATTTACCATCGAAATATTAGGTTGGTGCAAAAGTTAAATTTCCAGACTGCGAATTTTAAATCATTGTAACTACGCTAAAACATATTCTATTAATCAAAACAGGAACCGTTACAATCAACGCATTTTTGCCAATGAGAAATGTTTATTTATTCCTGTAGCATAAAAATCCGTGCTTCAGGATTTGACGAACTCTTGGAAAGCATTTTCTGCATCCTGCTGAAGTGTCTTCCCTGCCAAAAGTTGTCAAGATGCTAGAAGAAGTGGTAATCAGTTGGCGAAAGGTCAGGTGAATATGGTGGATGAGGCAAAACTTCGTAGCTCAATTCCTTCAACTTTTGAAGCATTGGTTGTGCGACATGCAGTCAGGCGTTGTCGTGGAGAAGAATTGGGCCCTTTCTGTTGACCAATGCCGGCTGCAGGCATTGCAGTTTTCGGTGCATCTTATCAATTTGCTGAGCATACTTCTCAGAAGTAATGGTTTTGCCAGGATTCAGAAAACTGTAGTGGATCAGATCGGCAGCAGACCACCAAACAGTGACCATGACCTTTTTTTGGTGCAAGTTTGGCTTTGGGAACTGCTTTGGAGCTGCTTCTTGGTCCAGCCACTGAGCTGGTTGTTGTATAAAATCCACTTTTCATTACATGTCACAATCCGATTGAGAAATGGTTTGTTGTTGCGTAGGATAAAAGAAGACTACACTTCAAAACGATAGTTTTGATTTCCGCTCAGCTCATGAGGCACCCACTTACCAAGCTTTTTCACCTTTCCAATTTGCTTCAAATGCTGAACGACCCTAATGACCGTAGAATAGTCAACGCTGAGTTCTTCTGCAATTTTTCATACAGTTCAATGATTGCTCTCAATTGGTCGTTGTCAACTTCCCATGGCCCGTATCACGTTCCTTATCTTCAAGACTCTCTTCTTTGCAAAACTTCTTAAGCCACCACTGCACTGTATGTTTGTGAGCAGTTCCTGGGCCAAATGTGTTACTGATGTTTTGAGTTGTCTTTGCTGATGACCCATTTTGAACTCGAATAAGAAAACCGCTCCAATTTGCTTTTTATCTAACATCATTAGACAAAAAGCATATTCTAAAATAAACAGCAAGTAACAAGTCATTAGCAAAAAAAATAAAGTGAGAAATACGTATTAAAATGATTCACATTTATTTAAGAATGTATTCCAATATCAAACAGCAAATTTCAACAATGCAAAAACGCAATTACTTTTGCATCTCAGGCACATCACTTGACCTTTCTAGTTCTCACCCACTTCACCCCTAAAATCGGAAAATCTTTCTGCAAGAAAAAAATTTGACCCCATTCCCTTAAGGCCCCTTCCAATTTCAAGAGCTGTGCTTTACCATGACAAAACGAACCTAGCTCTTTTCCCAATTTTGCAACGTGAGAAAAAGGAAGAAGGGGAAATAGGTGTTTAAAACATTTCTTACCAAATAGAAATATTATAAGATTATGGAAAGAAAATACTAAAAGCTGGAGTCATCCTGATAAAAACCCAAATGGATACTGTGTGGAAAAAAAAAAGTTAACCCATCCATTCTGGAGTCAATATTTATTCTTAATAAGCAAGAAAACTGAAGAAAAAAATCAGTTAGTACAAGATCTACAGCCTGTAGCCTAAACACTTCAAGGCATTTAGGATAAATAAGCGCCTGCACCTTCCCAGGCAAGTCAAAACCACAACATAAAAGAGAGAAATATGTAAGGAAAACCTACAGCCCAAGAGTTTAAGATCAAGACAGGCCATTGTCTTCAAATAAACTTAAGCAATGCTGCTAAAAGCTGTTTTACACATCCCTACCTATTACCATGTACTACTTTCAAATCTCGAGGAGGAGGGGCATGGAATTACACAAGATCTGGATCGTATGTTTACTAAGAAACCAAAAATTATAGGTTCTGGGGCGTTTCAACACTTCACCTGAGATGGCCAGAGCGGGCGCACCTTTAGACCTTTAAAAGCTAAATTAAAAACTATCAGTACCGAGGAAGGGCCGAAGAGCTCAATACCCATCCAATATAACCTCCACTTCCGACCTACAGACGCTCTGCTGAGCGGCTGGGCGAATCCGTCGCGCCAGTCAGGGCCCGGCTTCTTCCATCAACAGACACTTTACGAGCCTTCCAAAAGCCCTGGCTAAGCGAGAAGCCAGGGTGAAGGCCGCCACTGCGAGGACGGTTCCCACCCAGCTGCGAGAAGCTCGCGGTTCCCCGAGGGGCGGGCCTGCGACCGGATAACCGTGCGCGACGTCCACGAGTTTTTAGGATGACCAGCTCTTCAGCCTCTAGGCCCCGACGCGGGCGGCATTTAAGCCCCATATCCGCCCGCCCGGCCGCGGCCGACGGCAGCTACGTAGCAGCCGCCGCCGCCGCCGCCACCGCCCGGGGCCCCACAGCACACGGGCCGGATGGACCGAGCGCCGGCCGCGGCGTTCCGGTGCGCGCGCGCGCCTCAGCCAATCGCGTGCTCGCCCGCCCCCCGCCGCCGCGGCGAGGCTGGCGCTGGGAAGAGGAAGAAGAACATTCGCCCTCCTCCTACCAGCGCGCGGGCGGCGGCGGCGGCGGCACCGGGGTCACGAACTCTGACCTTTCACTGACAAAAACAATAACAAACCCCCCCTTCTCCGCGACCCCGGCGGCGCCCCCGGGCCCGTCCCCGCCACCCCGCTCCCACCTCGGCGTCTCGTCTTTCGCCCGCTGCCCCGCGAGCCCGCGGCCCCTGGGCTCCCGCCATCCGCCGACGCCGGGAGCCCGGGCTCCCCGCGCCCTGCCCTCCGCGCCGGGGGCCGCCCGCCGCAGACACGGGACCCGCTTCGAGGCCGCTTTGGCGCCAAATCCTGAGGTAAAATTGAAAGAGGGTCGGGCGGGCTCGGGCTGGCGGCGGAGGGGGCGGGCCTGGAGCGCGGACATGGAGGCGCCGCAGCGGCGGCTGAACCCGACCCTTTTACCTTTGCCACGGGGTGGCGGCGGCGGCGCCCGGCGCTTTGCATAGTGGGCCGGGCCGCTACCCTCCCCTCCCCGCCCGCGGCCGGGCGAAGCGAGCGGGTTCCCCCTGACCGGCCCGGCCGGCGCAAGGGTGGGGGCGGAGGGGGAATGGCCGCGGCCCCGCCTCACGGTTGGCCCTCCGCCAGCGCCGCCATTTTGTTCTCGATGGAGATGGCTTCGGCTGGGCGGGCTCCCTTCCTTCTTATCCTCCTCCTCCTCCCTCCTGCAGTCCCTTCTTCCCTCTCTCCCGGGCTTTTCACCCCTCTGCTTCTAGTCAGCCTTTGGCGGCCGTCGCAGCCCAACCGCCGTTTTTTTTGAAGGGGAGGGTAAAAGAAAAGGAGGAAGGCGGGTGCGAGGCGCGACCTCGTGAGCGACGGGTGGGTTGACCAATTGGCGCCCAGATAGGAGGGCCGGGGCCTGTGGCACCGCCCCCTAGGCTTTGCTGATTGGCTGAGGCGGAAGAGGGTGGTCCTTATGGGGCGCGGGAGCCCTGGCGGGGCGGGAGTAGAGGCCGGGGCGCGGAGTGGGGCCGGGTCGGGGGGGGGCGGGGCCGGGGGCGGGGCGAGAGGGGCGCGGCAGGGTGGAGAGGCCGGCGCCTGGTCCTGAGTCCGGAGGTTGGCTGCTTCCCTCCGGCTGGAACGCGTCCCGAAATGAGTATTGAGGAGCAATAGTAATAAAGGTGATGAAGCATTTCGAGTCCACGATGCGCTCTCGTGGGAAGAGGTTTTCGGAACCAGGACACTTTTCAGGGCTCCTGCTCGTTATTTCCCAGCGGCCTTGGCGAATCCCATAATGAGGCTCAATTTTATCAACTGTAAATGGGGGGCATGGGCATTCTTGCCAGGCCGGACCTCCCTTCTGAGCATTATTTGTGGGGCTCTACTCGGAAAATGGAGTCAATGCTAATTTGCGAGCCTCAGTCACTTGAAAATGGTGTTATTGTTAAAAATGGGATTACAGCCACCAGGAGAGGCCCGCGTAAGGATATTTGGGGTTTGAGAGAGCACAATTCGGGGTGATTCTCTTCTCATTCGTTCGCTGAATACATGTTGACTTAGTTTTTTAGGCACTGGGGATACATCTGGAGAACTAGCTGTACAAGACCCCTGTCCTCACTAGAGTTGGAGGCTGGGGGGTGAATAGACAAAGAAATAATTCCAGAGAGTCATAAGTTCTGTGGAAGAAAAGAAGCCAAATGACCTGCTGAGGAAGACCTGAGGCATTAATTTAGATGGAATGGTCAGGGTGGCCTCTCTGAGTAAGTGATGTTTGAACAGAGGAACCCAAGGGAGGAATGGCATTCCAGACAGGACAGCCCGTGTAACGGCCCTGGAGGAAGAGCATTTGATGTGATCCAGAACTGGCTGCTTGTGGCTGGAGAGCTGGTTGAAACTAGTAATTGTCCATTATCCCACTCTGTCTCCAGGCCAAAGGCTGTGAAATATAGCAACGGTAGTGAGGAACAAATCTTCAATATAATAAGAAAGTCGAGGAAAATACAGCCTTCATATGAATTACTGATGAATACGTGACTGTGGAGGAGGGCCTCAGAAACTCACTTTACTTCCAGATTCAAATCCTTCGTCAGCCTCTTACATACATTTTCAATTCATCAAATATTTCCTGAGTGCTACGAATACTCCAGGCACTATGTGCTAGGCTGGGAATACAAAAATGACTAAGACACTGGTCCTCAAACGTGTGAATATGATTGATTTATTTTTTTTTTTTGAGACCAGGGTCTCACTCTATCGCCCAGGCTGGAGTTGAATATAATTCTCTGTAAGTTCTCTCTCTTTTTCTCTCTTGAGATAGAGATATTTATACACATACATACACAGACATAAAATGTTTTAGTGTTGTGGTTAGCTACTCTCAACTTTTACTAGCAGTATGATTTTGTGTAAGCTACCTTTCCTAGCCTCACTGTCCTCATCTGGACAATAATAGAACCTTCCTTTCTGAACTGAAGATTAAATGAGTTAATGTAGATAATAGAGCTTAGAAAAGTGCCTGACATGTAGTAAATACTGTGTAAATAGAGTTATTGTTGTCATTGTGAAGTACTAGTATAGACATTGGACTAATTAAGTGATATAAACAATAAAATTTTTATGCATTGTGGTGTAGGGGCAAAAACAAAATAGATTCGAACACCGAGATTCTAGTTTTGGCTCTGTGCTTTCAGCTAGTTACATGGCATCCAGGACAAAAGTTTGGAAAACAAAATAGTGGAACTAAATAGTACTAACCAAAGTATAGAGTGCTTTATGATTTACAAAACTCTCTTACAGGCAGTATGTTACAGGCAGTATGTTGTTCAGGCTCCACTAGAACCCACGTAATGGCAGAGGCTTCCTGCTCCATGTTTAAAAACCTTTCCAAGGCTTTTCATTATTTTCTTATCTGTGGTACTCCTAGCTTCCTGTGCTCTAGACACACTGGCCTACCTTCAACTTCCTTGACCAGTGTAGCTTACAGTGTAAGCTTACCCCCCACCCCCACCCTACCTCGGATATTGGCCCAAGCATCACTTCTTCAGGGAAGTTCTCCCTAATTCCCATTGCCAGTCTAAATCAGATTCTGTTTGTTTCTTTTCTTTATAATCTTTATCTCACTTTATATTACACACTCTATTATGTGATTATTTGATTAATGTCTGTCCTTACCACACTGTAAGCTGTGAGAGCAGGAATACATTTTGTTTACCATTACTTATCCAGCACTTAGAAGAGTGCCTGGCACTATTTGTTGAATGAATTGTTGATAATTTATGATGTCACTGATAACTAAGTTGCTGTACATTGATGGATACCTTTTATGTGAGCCTCTTTGGCAATTCAGATAGCACTGCCAGCAATAATAAGTCTGTTATGGTATTTGGTTGAATTTAGGAAGTGATTTCTGACAGATATGCCACTTCCTGGAGACATAAATATGGATAAAATGACCCATTTCAATAGTTTTTCCCACTAATTTTTTTATGATTGAATTACAAGTTTAACTACATGAAAGTTAATAAGTTCGTATGTGAAGAAATAAATAGCCCACCCGGGCGCGGTGGCTCACGCTTGTAATCCCAGCACTTTGGGAGGCCGAGGTGGGCGGATCACGAGGTCAGGAGATCGAGACCACGGTGAAACCCCGTCTCTACTAAAAATACAAAAAAATTAGCCGGGCGTGGTGGCGGGCGCCTGTAGTCCCAGCTACTCGGAGAGGCTGAGGCAGGACAATGGCGTGAACCCAGGAGGCGGAGCTTGCAGTGAGCCGAGATTGCGCCACTGCAGTCCAGCCTGGGCGACAGAGTGAGACTCCGTCTCAAAAAAAAAAAAAAAAAAGAAAGAAATAGCCCAAACATAATCATGTTATTTACTTTAACTGAAGAAACAAAGCACCAAGCTACCATGATTTTCTTGAAATCAAATATTCTGATTTTTGTCTCACCATCACAGGGGATTGGAGAGAAGGAACAAGCCTCCAGTGGGTTCGCAGGGAATTGGGAGCTGAAAGTCTCTGTAGCCATTAATTTGGGATATTTATCTTTCTAAAGATAAATTGATTCATTTAATGAAATTATTGAAAATCACCTTTTAATTGCTTTACCAAGGTTAAAAGCAAATTTTGTTAAGTATACGTCAAGTTTCTACTCGAAAGTGTAGTAAATAAAACATTTGTATTAACTTATTTTATATTGTAAAACTTTTAAAATAAGATATTGTTATGGTATTTTAAAAATAATAATAGTTTAACTGTTTATTTTTGGATTTTTTTTTTTTTTCTGTCTTGCTCATAGATTTTTGGTATCACTTGTTCAGTTCCTTAAGCTAATTACTCAGGGTAACCAAAGAACTGCTTGCTAGTTTGGTAAAACAGCTGTATATTGTCTTACAGCATTAAGTTATTTATTACTTTCAGTAGTTGTATTCACAGTGACTTTGAAGTTTTGTTTTCATGATCATTCTTTTATAGAAAATCCCTGTGTGTAACAACCTCCTCACTTTATGAGGATGGCTGGAAGTTTTTTTTGTGTGTTTTTTTTTTGTTTTTGGGAGTCTTGCTCTGTCACCCAGGCTGGAGTGCAGTGGCGCGATCTCGGCTCACTACAAGCTCTGCCTCCCGGGTTCATGCCATTCTCCTGCCTCAGCCTCCCCAGTAGCTGGGACTACAGGCGCCCGCCACCACGCCCGGCTAATTTTTTGTATTTTTAGTAGAGACGGTGTTTCACCGTGTTAGCCAGGATGGTCTCAATCTCCTGACCTTGTGATCCGCCTGCCTCGGCCTCCCAAAGTGCTGGGATTACAGATGTGAGCCACCGCGCCCAGCAGCTGGGAAGTTTTTAGCATCTGTCTCCAAGGAGTGACATGGCAGGGCAGTGCAGTGACAGAGCTTGGGCTATGAAGGCAGAAAGGCCTGGCTTCAGAACCTGGAGTTGGTAGCCTCTCTTGAGGCTTATAATTCCCCATTTGTCAAACAGGGAGGTGGGAGCCAGCATTGAGATTGTGGGCCAGGGATAGTGGATACTTGTTTGAATGACTTTGAGAACAAGAGAGGTGAGTCTTTGTGGAGCAGCCCTGTCTTCAGCCGTGGCACTGAGCCACTGGTCTCCTGTGTCTAGCTGCCTGAGTGTCTCCGCATATCGAGGGCCCTCCGATGGGATTTTTATTGTTGAGTTCTCTTACCTATAAGCCATATGCTCCTTTAGTCCCAAACCATCTCCTATACAAATATCATCTTAATAAATACCACATGGGGGGGAGTCTGTGAAGGAATCCTAGAATCTCAGAATTGGAAGTGCTCTTAGACCTCAAGTCCAGCCTCATACTTGATGTAAGAATCCCCTGGTAGATTTTTGTTTACCTCTTTTTACTTTATTGCTAATTATGAGGGCCTTAAGTGATGCCTTTTTTCTTCCCTGTGTGATCATCATCTTTAACCTAATGGATACATTTGTGCTCCTGTTACACATTGTAAAAGATATGTTCTTCCTTATTCGTTGGAGGTTTGCTTGCCTTCAACCTAACATGCCAGAGGCTGAGATTCCCTGTCATTCTCTCCCATCTTGCCATTGTTTCCCCATATCCCACTACTGCTAGCCGAGGTAGCAGGCCTACTCCGCTTGCTCGCTTCAGGTCCTGAGTGCTAGAGAGTAAAGCAGCAGGAGCTCTATACCAAAAGGAAGAACTGCCCGGGAACAACAGCTCAACTAGCACAGCTCAACAATGATGAGGAGCAGGAATGACTAGAGGGATGAAATCCAGATCAGGGCATTGGCGTAGGCATTTGTTAAAGGGACAGTAAATGCAGATGCAGACCCCTGGTATCTGGAAGTCTTAGAATAGAAGGATGGGAGGTGAATTGTTAAGGACAGAAAGGGAATAGGCTAGCTCAGACACTTAACCGTTTTTTCTGAGTTACCCTTGGACTTCAGTTGGCCTGTAATGATAACAGTCAGCCTCAGAGGCAAGTGTGATTTTTTAGGGGCAATAAAAAGTACCTCCTTCACTGTAATAAGAGGCCTGAAGTCCTTTAATAGGAGGTGAAACTTTCTATTCCATAATTATTAACAGTACCTCCAAAGATTCTAATCCCTGAAATGTTAACATGTAGATGAAGAGGAATTTCATTCCAAGTGCCCAAGTGTAAAAGAATATTTCCCCCTGTTTGGGTTAGTGAGAGGTGTGAGAAAAGGTCTTGGGGCTTGGAAAATGGGGTGACTGCTGCTGAAAAGTGAAGAGGAGAAATGAGAGGCTGGTAGGGCTAGACTCAAGCTTGAAGGCTTCCTGGTTTTACAGGGAGCCGCTTTATTTACCTTTGTTGTTCATATATTGATAAAAGCTATGCAGGGGAAAAAGTTTCCTACCTGACTGCCCACCCATGTTCCTTAAAAAGAAAAATTCACATACGGCTAGGCGTGGTGGCTCACCCCTGTAATCCCAGCACTTTGGGAGGCCAAGGCAGGCGGATCACGAGGTCAGGAGTTCAAGACCAGCCTGGCCAACATAGTGAAACCCCGTCTCTACTAACAATACAAAAAATTAGCTGGGCGTGGTGGCGGGCGCCTGTATCCCAGCTACTCGGGAGGCTGAGGCAGGAGAATTGCTTGAACCCGGGAGGTGGAGGTTGCAGTGGGCCAAGATCATGCCACTGCACTCCAGCCTGGGCGACAGTGCGAGACTTCATCTCAAAAAAAAAAAAAACAACTGAGGCTGGATGGCTCTTGAGAAGTTACACAATACTAGCGGGCTTCATGCTGCATTTCCCCCAGTGGTATTTGTTGTATAGTGAATCTGATTAGGTATTATTTCTAGAACATTTTGGATATGTCATTTGTACCACACTCGTTCTTGTCCCCTGTCCCACCACTATGGTGTCTGTAATGCATCTTTTTATTAGGTTGATAAGATGACTAACCCTGGAATTGAAAAAATCATCTTTTAATTGATTGCTTTACCAAGACTAAAAGCAGATGTCACAAAGTATATGTCAGCTTTTAACTGGAAAGGCTAATAATTAGACTGTGTTGTTGACTTATTTTGTATAATACAGATTTTTAAAAATAAAATAAATTTATAATACATGTTTTTTCTAAAGAAATGATGTACTTTCTCGAGAATAAAAATTAAAAATAGATAAAAGTTAATTTTTAAAAATAGTAAAATTTTCAAACGAAGAAAAGATAGCAGTACATCAAAAGGCATGTGTGAAAATGTTCATAGGAGCACTAATCATAAGGACTCCAAACTAGAAACAACCTAAGTGTTCATCAGCTATAGAATGGAGAAATAAATTGGGCATAGTCGTACATTAGGATACTGTACGACAGTGAAAATGGATTCTCATGGTTATTACAAAATAATGTTTGGCAAAAGAAGCCAGACACACCAAAAAGTGTATTATAAACAGTGCAATAATATTATAAAGTAATGCCAATGGTATAAAAGTCAGGAGAGGGAAGAGAAGTTAATGACTATGGGAAGGGGTGTGAGAGGGACTTTTGGGGGTATTGATAATGTCTTGTTTTCTGATCTGAGTGGCATTTACATGTGTGTTCTGTGTATTCAGTTAGTGAAAATTCATCAAACTGTTCATTTATGATTTGTGCCTTTTTTGTTTTTTGAGATGGAGTCTCCCTCTGCTGCCCAGGCCGGAGTGCAGTGGTACGATCTTGGTTCACTGCAATCTCTGCCTCCCAGGTTCAAAGGATTCTTATGTCACAGCCTCCTGAGTAGCTGAGACTACAGGCGTGTGCCACCATGCCCAGCTAATTTTTTGTATTTTAGTAGAGACAGGTTTTCACCATGTTGCCCAGGCTGGTCTTAAACTCCTGAGCTCAGGCAATCCACCCACCCCGGCCTCCTAAAGTGCTAGGATTACAGGCAGGGGCCACCGAGCCTGGCTGATTTGTGCCCTTTTGTATTTGCGGGTCGTAGTTAAGTAAAAAGTTTTACTTAGTAAAATTGTTCTCACTATTTTAATTAATGTGATTATTGTGTAGGTTAAGTTTTAAGGGAAGAATGCGTTCAAAGTTCTAAAAGAACTGCCATGGTACTACCTAGGTGGAGCAGCCTCAGAAATTTCTGTTAGCAATACTGAAACATAAGTCACATATTAGGACTTAGTGGTTGCGTGTTATCAGTTATTAAATGATCCAGCTTATTGATGTAAGCAATTTGTTCCCTTAGATAATTCTTTCCTGTCACTTTTTTTTTTCATTCCCTCCTTGACTTCCTTTTTTCTGGGAAATTATTTTGAAGGGCACTGTGATCTAGAGGGAATGTTGCGATTTTAGAGTCAAAGAGGCCTCAGTTGGAATCCTAGCTCCATCGCTTACTAGCTGGATGATTTGAAACGAGTTATAAGTGCTGAGTCTCAGAAAAAACTTCCATCTTCATTGGTGAGCTAATATTACATACTCAGAAGGTATGCTAAGGATTAAATCATGCCTAGTTTGATTTAGAGCACATTGTGGATGTCCAGAGAATTTATCCTGCTTTCCTTCCATCCATCTACCCTGGCTCTTATTGATAGATAGGAAGAAAGTCCACATCACCCTTACGCTTGGGCTCTTGGTAGGATGAGAAAAAATCATCCACAGTATGTAGTGACTTTTTTAGGGGAGGTATCCACACAGAAAATTGTAGAACTGCCCTGATACTATAAATATATAAGAACTTCATTTAGGTGAAAGCCACTTCTCTTCCCTACTAGTCACTCACCCAACCTTGCTACTTCTAGCATATACATATCATTGCTGCCCTTTTTTACAATTGCTTTGAATATGGAAGAAACAACTTTCCTATGAAGGGTCACAATGGAAAAGAAATTACCTGACCCTAAAGCTAAGTAAACTTTGAGTCTAAATAAATAATTGGCTTTCCATTCACAGGAAGTATACCTAAACTTAACCTTAGAGGCATCCCAGTGAGTATCTTTTCTGTTGATGAACATTTGTATTACACTAAACCTGCCACTTGAATTCCATTTTCTACTTTCAAGTCTTGATCTACGATTGCAAGTTTCAAGCTATGCATTTCTTATTTTATATCCTCTCTCAGGCTAAATCCTTCCATTTTTATTTTCCCATGAATATGAACAGACTTCTAACAATCAGAATAATAAGACTTATACTGAATACCTTGTACCTATCAAGAGTTCTATGCCCAGTAGTATTTTGCAAGTAGTTATTAGGTGTGGGTTTATTTTTAAATATTTGTAAGATTTTTTTTCCTAATTTAGCCCCATTGTTTTGCCCAGTTGTACAGTTTAACAGGGCGAATTACAAATGCTTTGTGTGTATGTTTTATTTTTTTATTATTTATTTATTTTTTGAGACAGAGTTTTACTTTTGTTGCCCAGGCTGGAGTGCAGTGGCTCAATCTCAGCTCACTGCAACCTCTGCCTCCCGGGTTCAAGCCATTCTCCTGCCTCAGCCTCAGACAGCTGGGATTACAGGCATATGTCACCATGCCTGGCTAATTTTGTATTTTTAGTAGAGATGGGGTTTCTCCATGTTGGTCAGGCTGGTCTCGAACTCCTGACCTCGGGTGATCCGCCTGCCTTGGCCTCCCAGAGTGCTGGGATTACAGGCATGAGCCACCGCCCCTGGCTGTGTGTGTGTTATACTACTTCCATGTGTATACAAGTTAAATTTCACGTGAGCCTTATGTCAAAATGAGAGACCTATTCCTAATCATAATACACATTTTACAGTTTGAGTTACTTTCAGATTTCTTTGAGAAAGCAAAAGTGGCACCATCACCTTTCACCAATAATAGCTACCATGTGTTGCATTTATATGTCCCAAGCACAACGCATACACATTTAAGATCTAATCTTCACTATAACCTCATATGGTCAGTATCTGAGAGATCAGCTTAGTGCCTGAGCCCCAGAACCCAATATAGTTGTTTAGCTAAGGAATACCAAGACAGTAGATACTTTGCATGTTTTATTTATAAGCCATGTAACATAAATATGGATGATTTGAATCAGTTGATTGTGGAGGGAAAGGCAGCTTCACTCATTCCTGTTAATGAAGGCAGCGTCTCCTTGTCCCAGGACTTGTTCATTGTTACCTGAAACTGGAGATTCAGGTGTTTCCAGAGCCCAGCTTTTCACCGCAGTGAAGTCTGTGCCCTACTTCACTATAGAAACTCTGGTTGCAAGGTTTAGTTAGCTATCACTTTGTGAGCCTGGAAGAGCTAATTCAAAGTCATTGTTGTGTTCTCTGCTTCTTTGTTGTTGATGGGGTGATATCGATCGACTTGGATTTGAAAGAATTTCTTATAAAACCTGTCACATAAGGCCAACCAAGTATGATTTACTACTATCATTCTATGGTCTGTATTACAGTTTTTTTTATTTTTTTAGAGATAAGGTCTCACGATGTTGCCCAGGCTGGATATGAAATAGTTTTTATATACTGTGCCCTGTTGTCATTTGTGTGCTATCCAGGAAAAACACACTACTTTAAGAATCCGCCCTCATCTTTAGACTTTACTATTGCTACCACTTCCTAACTGGCCTCCCATCTACAGTCTCTGTCTTTTCTATCATTTCCACACTGCAGTCTAAATTTTTTTTTTAAGATCCAGATATGAGTGCATCATTTTTCTGCCAAACTCCTCATAATTCTCTATTGTCTACAATGCCAGCCTCTCTCCTTCTCTGGTCTCTGTAATAATTCCACACCACATTGCCTGCCATTCCTCAAATATGCCATTCTTCCTCATACCTGCCAGTTTTGTATGAGCTGTCCTCTCTGCTTAGAACTCTCTTGTCATCCATCTGTCTTTCCTTGCTAAATTTCCACTCTTCCTTCAAGACCTAGTTTAAATAATTCCTCTCCTGTAACGTTTTCTTTGGTTCTCACAGGCGAAGAGAAATGTGTCTTCCTTGGGACACTCATAGCATTTGCTTTGCGTAGATACTTCAGTTTCCTTCATAAGTTCATCAAGGACAAGGACTGTTTATTCTCCTCTTTCTCCTCCTTGTTGTTAATTCTCAGCAGTCAGTTCATTGCCTAGTTCATAGCAGTTACTTAATAAGAACTGATGGAGGTGGTTGGACTTGATTAGTAAAATCACCAGAGGAAGATCTTCTGTAGCACTTTTTTTTTAACTTAAGGTACTCAGTATTATACTTCTTTTGGCAGCTAATCAGGTTCTTTCCCCTAAACATTATTGTGGGGGTGGGAGGCAATCTTTGAAGGTTAATAAGCTGAATGGGTCAAGTACTAGCCTTTAAGATTCAGGTTTCTGTACCAAGAGCGAGTTTAGTGTTCTGTCCACGGTGCTTATTAATATAATGCCTTGTGTATAGTAACCACTTAGTGTTAGTTACTGCTATTAGTGTTATGCTTGGCTCCACCAGCCAAGAAGGTTGTTTTTAAAAGCTTTAATTCTATACTTTGTAGTATCAAAACAATAGGATTTTTTTTTTTTTTTTCCAGATTGGCTGGGCGCGGTGGCTAATGCCTGTAATCCCAGCACTTTGGGAGACTGAGGCAGGCAGATCATGAGGTCAGGAGATCCAGACCATCCTGGCCAACATGGTGAAACCCCGTCTCTACTAAAAATACAAAAATTAGTTGGGCGTGGTGGCGCATGCCTGTAATCCCAGCTACTAGGGAGGCTGAGGCAGGAGAATTGCCTGAACCAGGGAGTCGGAGGTTGCAGTGAGCTGAGATCGCGCCACTGCACTCCAGCCTGGCGACAGAGCAAGACTCCGTCTCAAAAAATATACATATATAAAATTGTGCTAGTGAAGATAGTTTTTCAAACTACATCTAGACACAACCTACTGTTCCTTGGAGCCTCTTATTCTAGTGGGACATCTCCTAATTGATAACCATTGCCTGGTGGTACTTTTTCAAAGATGTATGACCTTCCTTCTCACTGTGTGATCTTTCTGTCTCTAGGACCGCCTATGGCTGCGGTAGCAGTGAGAGAAGCTCTCAGGTGAGAGTCTTATCCTCTGATGTTACCTTTTTTGTCTGGGTGCATTTTAGTAAAATGTCCACCCTGCCCCACTGCCTGACATCACTTGAAGATTTTGTTTTACTTCTTACATTGTGATATCCTGGAAGAAAAAGCCTCTGTCTTCCTTTTTTATATGAGAATAGGCTATGGTTTGTGACTTATTTTCAAAAGTAATAGAAAATACTTTTTGAAACTACTTCTCACTTACCTCCTCTGACTGGATTTAAGTCTTTATTGAAAGCACTTGCTTTAACATAGTTTCTCTTTCAATTTCTCTCTCACTCTTAGTCTCATTTTTTTGTCTCTGCTTGTTTTTCCAGAAGGTGCACATTCCTCCTTGTTCATTTTTAAGCAGCTTCCAAAGCTGCTGTTGATGATGCCTGACGCTGCTTTGAAGGCAGAAAACCAACAGTGAGATCAAGAATTGTAAGAATTCAAGTGTATAAGAAGGGTTGCTGCTCAATTCAAGTGTATAAAGAGAGGCATTTAAGATGATCCAGGAAGTTGGTGTGGGAGAACAAGGTGGGGGGGCACTTGTCCTATCAGAGAGCAAGACTTACGCTAACACTGCAGTAAAAAGATAGTGGTGGTGACCAAGAGAAAGACAAAGAGAACTTAGTGGAATAGAATAGAGAACCTACAGTTATATCCACATATATAGGAGAAACAGATAATGGCAGAGATGGCATTTCAGATCAGTGGGGAAAAGGATAGATTTTCCCCATATAGATAATCCATTTTCCAGAACTATTTCTGGAATAGAAAATGGTAAATGGATTATCTACATGGGAAAAAAATTAGTTGGATCCTTCTCATCAAATTCAAGAATCAATTTGCAGATGGATTGAGGACTTAAATATGAGGGGCAAAACTGGAACATTTCTAAGAAAATATATACAGTTACATTCCTGGGATAGGACAGCATTTTCATAAATAAAAGCACAAACTGTAAAAGAAAATAGGGATAAATTTAGCCTTATTAAATTTAAGGACTTCTATTCATCAAAAGACACCTTAAAGAAAGTAAACAGATGAACCACAGAGTGAGTGAAGATATTTATAACTTATCAACAAAAGATTAATGTCCAGAATACTTAGCTTTTCTAAACTTAAACAGATTTACTGCTTCTTCTCTGTGACTTAATACCTGTAGTCACCTGTTGTTAGATTTATCTTGGGATCCTCAGCCCTACCCGAAGTTGATTGATCCTGCAAATTTAGTGTTAAAGTGAATTATTACAGAAAGGTTTCTGTACTAGGCCTCCGTTAAATCAGATTGTCATCTATAAAATCCACTTTGACTCATAATTTGATGTATCAAGCCACCTCTTTTAGGGAACCCAATAGAAAG
The DNA here is from genome assembly GCF_009828535.3 of Hylobates moloch. NCBI lineage: Eukaryota > Metazoa > Chordata > Mammalia > Primates > Hylobatidae > Hylobates > Hylobates moloch. The sequence continues at coordinate 31,916,002 of NW_026652279.1, forward strand.
ATACACCTTTCTAGTACTGTTTTGTTTCTATACTATTCAATAATATATTCCTAACAATATTTCTGTAATAATTCAAATTCACATATTTCTTACATTGAACTATAGTTAATAACAGGAGAAATTCTGTTGACATCTAAAAGTGATAAAAATTATTAGTTGCAGCCACATGTTTAGATTTACTTTTTAATGTATAGTACCTATTGGCTATCCATTTCTTTAAAAATTCTTATTTTCTGTTTTGAGGAAGAATCAGACTCTAGACTTTTACATGCAATACTTGTATTTTTAACAAGTCAGTTGACTTTGTGTTTTTTTTCTTCTAGAAACAAGTAAAAGTTAAGTTTTTACCATCTGTAAAAAGAATAAACTTATCTCCTCAGTTTCAGACCTAATCATATTTTGTGAAGATGAGTAACTGATACTGGTGGTCTCATGTCATTGTAGAAGTTGGTGCAGTATCTGCTGTCACAGAATTTTGACTCCTTGAAGACAGGAGCCAGGTCTTTCATATTTGTCAGTCACAGTTTCATCCTCCTGTTTCTTTCTCTTAGCATTCTGGCAATAAAATATGTGAATTAGAATTATCATAATAGAGGTGACTATCTAATAATAAATAGAATGATGTAGAAAGTTACCAGAGTTAAAAAGCTTCATAGAGATCAGTGATTATAATACCTTAGATAGGAACTACAGAAAAATATTTTGTAAAATTGTATTGCAAGATAATCCACTTTGTGATTGAGGGAGGGCAGGCAAATGAACTGTAATCTTCTATATTGCACACTCAATTATACTGTATAGTTTTTATATGTAAATCTTGGAAATAGATTTGAGCTTTATTCTCCTGTGGACCATGGGACCTATACAGTCAATAGTGAATTGTCCAGAAATTGGGTCTAGATTATACTGAATTCTTTGTGGTAGAGCCTTTGAAAGGGCCTAGGAAATATTCAGGAGAGCTTTCTCATGACCAGAAGAGACTGGAAGTCTGCTCCTTCAGCAATGCTGGTACTCAAATGTCTTGACCCAGGAGACTAGCACACTCTTTGATCTTTAGGTGATCTTTCTCAATTTTTACAAATAATGACATCAAATCTATTTTTGCTACTAGTAGAAAGCTGAATTATCTGGTTTTGTAATTTAATGAGGACTTAATATAAATTAATATATGTATGGGTACCATATTCTTGTTAGCACACTTTAGTAATGCTGTCTCTTCGCTTCTTGCTTTGTTAGTGATAGTATTTGCCTTTCAACCTATGAGTGAGGTATGTTAGCACCAAGCAGGGTTTTGCTTCTCACTTTGCCACTAGCAAAAGAAGTATAGTTGATGATAGCCATCTAGGTCTCTATCCAGAGTTGATCTCGCACCATTCTCAGATACCCACTTTCTTATTCAGCATACTGTGACAGGGAGCTATCCAAAACGGTGTGATTCCCACCTCCCTGAGAGGTAAACCAAGCTATTACAACCCTGGAGACCTGATAATTAAATTTCCAATTTCATCTTTGTCTATATTTGTCAGTGGAAGTTTCTAAATTGAAGTGTTGCTGCAAATTAATTTTGGTACCTGTAACTGAAGGAGCTGGTGCAGCATATACAGATATGTCTAGCTTGCTAGATCTGTCTGCTATAGAGGGCAAAATCCACACAAGGCAGTACCAAAGATGAATTTTGATTACTAATATTTTTCAAGTAGCCTGGTTTCTCCCCACCTGATAGAAGTTGCTACATCTTTCCAAACAGGTTCTCTAATGATCTTGCTTCACCATGGCTACAAATATGGAGGGGCTGGTTCAGCACAGAGTGGGGACCCAGCAGGTGGCTGAGGTGAGTGACAGGGGCTAGCACAGTAGCTGGCACCCTCACTTTTGAAAGGAAAGAAAAATCAGTGTGCTCATTTTTTTTCAAAACAGTCCCTTGGAGGTCAGCATGTGATATGTCCTAGGGTGCTGTCATGGGAGAAAAAAATGACAAGAACATTTATTTGTAACTTTTTTTTTTTTGCATGAGTAGGGTGGCCTATCTGCTTTTAATAAGGTGACTTGAACTTTTACTTTGAACCAAAAACTAGTAGAATCGGATTCTTACTGAACCTTGTGGGTATAGTTTAAATTCCAAGTCTCTTCGTTTCTTGTACACTTGATTCCTTGTTAATATTATGGAACAGTAGAAGACCTGATTATGTCCATTCAGCAGTCATTGACCATTTGCCACGGACCAGGGATTGTACTAAGTGCTGAGATATATGGGGGTGATTGAGTCATGGGTCGTTCCTTTAGTGAACTCGAGGCCTGGTTAAGGAGTTATTATAAAATAGGTTGAGAAGTGTAATTCCATGTGAGGGATTTGATCCTGGAGGTGGGTCTTCCGTTATGAGTAAGCATTTGTCAGACCCAAGTAAGTGGGGTGGGGAACTTCGTGGCAGATTCTGGGGAGAGCATCCTAAGTCAGAAACGTATGTAAAAGGACATAGGCATTAAGTAGCTTGGTGTGTGCAGGCAACTTGACATGAAACGCATAGTAAAGCTACAACACTAATTGCATACTTTGGGCATTCGTTCTGTACCATGCCCTATGCAAGGGCTTTAATCCTCACAATAACTTTCTGAGGTTGGTACTGTCAGTATTCCCATTTAGTAGGTAAGGAAACCAAGTCTCAAAAAATAAGTAATTAGGCAAAGGCACTCTATAGCAGGACAAGATGCTGACACAGGTCTGTTCACTTCCAAAGCTCCTCCAATTAACCATGGGTCCTGCGGCAACCAGGAGCCAAAAGGTTGAGATTCGCATTTTTTATTTTTTGAGACGGAGTGTCGCTGTCTCCCAGGCTGAAGTGCAGTGGCGTGCTCTCGGCCCACTGCAAGCTCTGCTTCCTGGCTTCACGCCATTCTCCTGCCTCAGCCTCCCGAGCAGCTGGGACTACAGGCGCCCGCCACACCACGCCCGGCTAATTTTTTGTATTTTTAGTAGGAACAGGGTTTCACCGTGTTAGCCAGGATGGTCTGGATCTCCTGACCTTGTGATCCGCCCACCTCAGCCTCCCAAAGTCGCGTTTTTTAATAATGCTCATATTTCTAGGGCACAGACACAAATTTACATTCAAAGAGAGAATTTTTTTAAACAAAAACTAAGTATACATATGCCAGTTTAAACCAATAAAAATGGTGAGCAGATTTTTCAGATTTTTAGATCAACCATTAACTTAAAGGCAACAGTGTAACTAGTTACCTACCGCCCTCCCCACCCAGCAAATAATGATTAATATTAACTGAAAATGAAAGAAAATAGATTTGACAAATATTTTATTATTATATTTTTGAATGGGCTATCAGAGTTACAGAAGTATTGGGATTAAAATGCTTGTACAACAAGTCCTCATTTAACATTATCAGTGGGTTCTTGGAAACCAGCTTTAGGTGAAACCACGTATAACAAAACCAGTTTTACCCTAGGCTAATCAAGAGTTAAGTTCCTATGGCATATTTCTGGTCAAAAAAAAAAAAATCAAATTTCTAAGTAAAGATACAGAACAGCTCTAATATTAAATATTGAAATAAACGTGAGCTATACATACTTTTAAGATTAAAGACTAATATAAGCAAAATTATTTACCCAATTTTTGGTGAATCAGTGAGTGACGGCAGTCATGGTGGTGGATTATATTAAGGAATAATTGCAAAACAAAAATTGTCAGGAGTACCTCCTACTACTATGCAGTCAATCACAAGTATGACAGGCTCACTGAGTGCTTTCTTACTACATAGTTTATTGTCATGCATTTGGTATGATTACTGGGGACTTTATGATTTTTTTTTTTTTTTTTTGAGACAGTCTCGCTCTGTCGCCAAGGCTAGAGTGCAGTGGTGCGATCTCGGCTCACTGCAAGCTCTGCCTCCTGGGTTCACGCCATTCTCCTGCTTCAGCCTCCCGAGTAGCTGGGACTACAGGCGCCCGCCACCACACCCAGCTAATTTTTTTTTTTTTTTTGTATTTTTAGTAGAGATGGGTTTCACTGTGTTAGCCAGGATGGCCTCGATCTCCTGACCTCATGATCCGCCCGCCTTGGCCTCCCAAAGTGCTGGGATTACAGGCGTGAGCCACCGTGCCCGGCCATGAATTTTTATTTTACAATAATTTGTATTCATTTCCCAACCCACTTATTCCAGTTCAGGGTGATAGGTGGCTGGATCCTGTCCTGGCAGCTCAGGGCACAAGGCAGAAACAGTCCTGGCCAGGACACCATCTTGTCAGAGGGTGTACTCACACACATACCCACACTCACTCAGACTGGGATAATTTAGACACACCAAGTCATCTCACATGCACATCCTTGGCATGTGGTGGGGGAAGCTGGAATACCTGCAGAGAACCCATGCAGACATGGGGAGAACATACAAACTCCCCACAGACCGTGGCCCTGGCCTGGAATCACTTTTTTTCTCATAAACATTATAACAAAACAACATTATTTGAGGACTCCCATATTTATTTGTTGCTTTATTTTGTGATAGGAATAATTATCTTGAAAATAATTGTTAATTTTTCAAATATCTTGTGTTTCCACTTGAGGCTGATTTGGAAACTGCTATATGGATTGTTGCCCTAAGAGGTCATCATTCTTTCTTTTTCTTTGTATATCACAAGTCATCAGGCAACATCATTAATTCTTTAGGAAAGAGGTTAATATAGGCTAACGTAAGTTCTTTGTGTGCATTCAAAAAGTTTGCTAGCTAAAATTTTCTGCCAAATACCTTATTTCCTTCAGGCAGTAGAATTTCATATATTAACTTAGTACAACTGTTGTTTCCCATGGCAAAAAAAAAAAAAAAAGGCATTTTTAGAGACTCAAAATAATGAAAGGCAGCCTCAATTTTGAGTGCAAAAGCAATCCTCCTGTTTAAAATATTTCCTAGATTTCCTTGCTGGGTTTTTTTGTTTTTTTATTTGTTTGTCTGTTTGTTTGTTTTTGAGACGGGGTTTCGCTCTTGTTGCCCAAGCTGTGGAGTGCAATGGCATGATCTCAGCTCACTGCAACCTCCGCCTCCTGGGTTCAAGCTATTCTCCTGCCTCAGCCTCCTGAGTAGCTGGGATTACAGGCGTGGGGCACCATGCCTGGCTAATTTTTTATATTTTTAGTAGAGACAGGGTTTCACCTTGTTGGCCAGGCAGGCTGGTCTTGGACTCCTGACCTCAGGTAATCTGCCTGCCTCAGCCTCCCAAAGTGCTGGGATTACAGGCGTGAGCCACCATGCCTGGCCCCTTAGTGTTATTTTAAGGAATAAGTATGTATTTGCGTCCTTTGAATTTTTGAGCTTAGTAATTTTAAACTGCATATAATAACTATGTTTGATATTTGATTAGCTAAATGAGTAAGAGGGCCTACACTTCATCATTTTAATGGTAAGCAGTAATGGAGTGGGAATAAAGTATCCAAACTGAGAGATAATTACAGTCAGTTTTGGATAATTGTTTACTCAATCAGCAGATAATGAAGGAGCATACCCGTTCCCTTCCGGTAGGCCAGGGAGGATATGCTGGTGGATAATAGGACAGGGCTTTTGCTCTCCCAGAGCTCTCTTAACGGGATAAGCCCGAGATAGGCTACACTAGTTGAATAGGAAAGACAGGATCTTGGTAGAAAGAGACTCTATCGAGTGAGATTGTGAGCCGTGAGATCAGACAGATTGGGGTTTAAATCCTCGTCTCTATTAGAAACAATCAAAAAATTTAGCTGGACGTGGTGGCGCCCTCCTATGGTCTCAGCTACTCTGGAGGCTGAGGTTGGAGGATCACTTGATCCCAGGAGTTCAAGACTACAATGAGCTATGATCATACCACTGCACTCCAGCCTGGACGACAGAGTGAGAACCTGTCTCTAAAATAAGTCGTTCTAGAAATGAGCTTTAGTAAGTGCCATGCATTTTTGCTCCATGAAATACAGCAACATTGTGGATTATGTAAATGATGTTATCTAGAGTCCCCATTCAGCTTTTTTCTCCATAGACCATCTAAGTGGCAAATACCAAGGTAAACTACAAAAGTTGGGTGATACGAAATAATTTGATGTCCTATAATGTGCTCAAATTTAGTAATTCAGAGAGACAGTTGAATATAGTGGTCAACAATGTAGATCTGGAGCCAGATTGCCTAGATTTAAATCCTGGCCCTGCCACTTGAAAGCTCTGTGTGACCTGTCTGTTTTTTGGAATTGTTTATAAAGAATTGGTATTAACTTTTCTTTAAAAATCTTGTAGAATTAGCGGAGAAGCCATCTGGGCCTGGCCTTTTCTTTTCAGGTAATTTTTGGATTACTAATTCAGTCTTTACTTGTGACAGGTCTGTTCGTATTGTCCATTTCTTCTTGAGTCAGTTTCAATAATTTGTCTTTTTGGGACTTCGTTCATTTCATCTAAGTTATCTAATTTGTTGGTGTACAGTTTTTCATAGCATTCCTTTATAATCCTTTTTATTTCTGTAAGGTCAGTGGTAATTTATCCTCTTTCATTTGTGATTCTAGTAATTTGAGTCTGCCCTCTTTTTCTTGGTCAGTCTAACTAAAGGTTTGTCAACTAGATTTTTTTTTCAACAGACCAGCTTTTTGGTTTAATTGATTGTCTCTATTGTTTTTCTATTTTCTGTTTCATTAATTTTCGTTAAAAACCGCAGTGAGATACTATTTCACATCCACTAGAATGGCTAGAATATAAAAATCAGATAGTAAACACTGGAAAGGAAGTGGAAAAATTGGAAACCTCATACGTTGCTGGTGGGAATGTCAGCCAAATGTCCATTAACAATGAAATGACTGTGAAACTTGATTTTAAAAAACAATGTGGTTCATTTTTTAAAAAAAGGAATAGCTGAGAATGGGAGAGATAAGGTGGCAGATGATAATTGGTAACCAAAGCAGTGAGAGCTTGAATCATGTCTAACACTGGAATTAATTTTGCTTTTCATATATTAAAGGAATGAAATTTTCTAAAGGGGCTTCAGTATTTTTTAAGCATTTAAGATTTCCCTCTGTAACTGGAAATTTAAAGCAGACATATAGATACATATACTGTGTATTTCTTCATTGCCTAAAGAATCTTTTTTTTTATTTTATTTTGAAACAGAGTCTCACTCTGTCACCCAGGCTGGAGTGCAGTGGTGTGGTGTCGGCTCACTGCAACAACCACTTCCGTTCAAGCAATTTTCCCACCTTAGCCTCCTGAGTAGCTGGGACTACAGGCACGTGCCACCACACCCGGCTAATTTTTGTATTTTTAGCAGAGATGGGGTTTCACTGTGTTGGCCAGGCTAGTCTCAAACTCCTGACCTTGTGATCCACCCACCTTGGCCTCCCAAAGTGCTGGGATTACAGGCGTGAGCCACCATGCCCGGCCAATAAAGATACTTTTTAAACTCTGTATTTTGAGTCAGGAGAAATTTAGGAGTTAACTTGCTGAAGTATTTTGAGTGCTTACTGATTGGCAGAAAGAAATCACTCATACACCTAAACTGTAAGTTTCATGTATGTTTATGCAATAGAAGTGAGGTGGCTTTACAACTCTTTTCCCTGATCCCTGGGCTACGTAAGGGGCTGTCAGCCATCAAATAAGGCCTGCCATGGCTGAGAAAATAGCCAAATTCTTATGACCTCTTTATTCTTTTTATCAACCGGATTTACATCATTATTGCAGAAAACTAACATTTCCATGTAAGGGAATGTTTAAAAACATAGAGCTCTCCCAGTTCTTGAACAAAATGCAGTATTGGCAAGGCCGTGTCCTCAAGGAGGAAAAAGCAAAGTTGGGTTTTCAATGTCCTGGAATGCCTAACTCACTAGGACTGAATTTGATTAATCCTGCCCTCTAACTGGATGTTTAAATTTTCATTTTCTTGTCAAAGTAGTACATATACATACATTTAAAAGTTGACCAATACAATATTAGGCTTAAAGCAGAAAACAGCAGGTTTCTGAACCACTCTTACCCTTTATCACCGAGCCTCCTCTAAATTTGATTTCTTCTGGTGTTTAACTTCATGCTTTAAAAAATGTCTTTACCCCACTATTTCTAATTCTTGATTTATTGGGCTTAGATATTATCTTTTTTGGGGGCCGGGGATGGGGGGTGGGGGGGTGATAACGAATTCTTTTTTTGTTTTGTTTTTAATTGTGGTAAAATATAAAATTTACCATTTTAACTAAAGTGTGGAGTTCTTTGGCATTAACTATTGGTCACATTGTTCTGTAACCATCACCACCATCCATCTCTAGAACTTTTTCTTCTTTCCAGACTGAAACTCGGTATCCATGTAGCACCAGCTACCATTCCCCTCATTCCCATAGCCTTTGGCAACCACCATTCTTTCTGTGTTTCTGAATTTGACTTCTCCAGGTACCTTATATAAGTAGAATAATGTAATTGTCATTTGTTACTGGGCTTATTTCACTTAGTATAATGTCCTCAAGGTTAATCCATGTTGTAGCATGTGTCATATGTTACAGTATATGTCAGAGTTTCCTTCCTTTTTAAGACTAATATTCTACTTATGTATCACATTTTATCTGTTCATCTGTCAGTGGGCATGTGGGTTGCTTCTGCCTCTTGGCTTTGAGGAATGCTGCTGTGAACGTAGGCATACAAGTATCTTGAGTCCCTGCTTTCATTTATTTTGGGTATACAGTTGGTACTCAACTTATGATGGTTCAACTTAAAATTTTTTAACTTTGCAATGGTGCAAAAGCCATATGCATTTGGTAGAAGCCATACTTCAAGTACCTATACAACTATTCTGTTTTTCATTTTCAGTACAGTATTTAATTACATGAGAAATTCAACAATTCATTATAAGCTTTGTGTTAGATAATTTTGTTCAGCTGTATGCTAGTGTGCGTGTTCTGAGCATGTAAGATAGATTCGGCTAAGCCATGCTGTTTGATAGGCTAAGTGTATTAAATGCATTTTTTTATTCTTTATTTTTTTGAGGCGGAGTCTTGCTCTGCGCCCAGGCTGGAGTGCAGTGGCGCAATCTTGGCTCACTGCAACCTTTGCCTCCCAGGTTCAAGCAATTCTCCTGCCTCAGCCTCCCGAGTAGCTGGGATTACAGGCGCCTACCATCATGCCCTGCTAATTTTTGTATTTTTAGTAGAGATGGGGTTTCACCATGTTGGCCAGGCTGGTCTCAAACTCCTGACCCCAGGTGATCTACCTGCCTTGGCCTCCCAAAGTGCTGGGATTACAGGCATAAGCCACCGTGCCTAGTCTTACATGCATTTTTGACTTAATGACATTTTCAACTTACAGTGGTTTATCAGGACATAACCTCATCATAAGGAGCATCTGTATACCCAGAAGTGGAATTGCTGGATCTTATGGTTTCTACATTTGATTTTTGAGAAACTGCTATATTGTTTTCCACAGCGGCTGCAACCATGTTACATTCTTATCAGCAGTGCACAAGGGTTCCAGTTTCTCCACATCCTCAACAACACATTATTTGTTGTTTTGTTTTTTGATAAAAGCCACCCTGATGGATGTAAAGTGATATTTGATTGTGGTTTTGACTTGCACTTCCCTAATGATTAGTGATGTTGAACAGCTTTTCTTTTTTTGTTGTTGTTCACATTAAAAAATTAATTTACCTAAATTTCTTTTTTCTTTTTCTTTTTTTTTTTTTTTGAGACAGAGTTTCACTCTTGTTGCCCAGGCTGGAGTGCAATGGCGTGATCTCGGCTCACTGCAACCTCTGCCTCCCGGGTTCAAGCGATTCTCCTGCCTCAGCCTCCCGAGTAGCTGGGATTACAGGCATGCGCCACCACACCTGGCTGATTTTTGTAGTTTTAGTAGAGATGGGGCATCTCCATGTTGGTCAGGCTGGTCTCGAACTCCTGACTTCAGGTGATCCACCTGCTTCGGCCTCCCAAAGTGCTGGGATTACAGGCATGAGCCACCGTGCCCAGCCATAAATTTCTTTTAATTAAGGAAAAAAGTTCTCATTCTCTCTCTCTCTTTTTTTTTTTTTTTTTTTTTTTGAGATAGTATCTCATTCTGTCACACAGGCTGGAGTGCAGTGGCATCATTTTGGCTCACTGCAACCTCCGCCTCCTGGGTTCCAGAGATTCCCATGTCTCAGCCACCTGAATAGCTGGGATTACAGGCGCACACCACCACACCTGGCTAATTTTTGTGTTTTTAGTAGAGACAGAGTTTCACCATGATGGCCAGGTTGGTCTCAAACTCCTAACCTCAAGTGATCCACCCGGCTGGGGCTCCCAAAGTGCTGGATTACAGGCATGAGCCAATGCACCAGGCTGAGCAGCTTTTCATATGCTAGTTGGCCATTCATATATTTTTGGAGAATGTCTATTCAAGTACTTTCCCACTTTTTAATTGGGTAGTTTGAGGGTTTTTTTGTCATTGAGTTATAGGAATTCTTTATATATTCTGGATATTAAGCCCTTATTAGATTGTAGTAGTCCATTCTTGCATTGCTATAAAGGAATACCTGAGACTGGGTAATTTATAATGAAGAGAGGTTTAATTGGCTCACGATTCCACAGGCTGTACAGAGAGCATGGCAGCATCTGCTTTTGGGGAGGCCTCAGAGAGCTTTACTCATGGTGGCAGACAAAGCAGGAGCAGGTGTCTTACATGGCAGGGGCAGGACCAAGAGAGTGGGGGGAGGTGCTACATACTTTTAAACAACCAGATCTCATGGTAACTCACTCACTATCATGAAAACAGCACCAAGAGGATGGTCTTAAACCATTCATGAGAACTCCATCCCCATGATCCAATCACCTCCCATCAGGCCCCACCTCCAGCACTGGGGATTACAGTTCAACATGAGATTGCTTGGGGACACAGATCCAAACCATATCACAGATACATTATTTGCAAGTACTTCCATTCTGTGGGCTGCCTTTCCATTCTCTTGATAGTGTCCTTTGATGTAAAAAAGTTTTAATTTTGATGAAGTTTAATTTATTTTTTCTTTTGTTGCTTGTACTTTTAGTGTCATAATCAAGAAATTATTGCCAAGTCCAATGTCATGAAGATTTTCCTCCATGATTTTTTTTTTTTAGCAGGGTCTTGCTCTGTCACCCAGGCTGGAATGCATTGGCACAAACATAGCTTAATCCAGCATAGACCTCCTGGGCTCAAGCAGTTCTCCCACCTCAGCCTCCTGAGTACTGCTGGGACTACAGGTGTGCACTACCATGCCAGGCTAATTAAAAAAAAAATTTTTTTTTTTTTTAGACAAGGTCTTGCTATGCTGCCCAGGCTGGTCTCGAACTCCTGGACTCAAGCAGTTTTCCCACCTTGGCCTCCCAAAGTGCCGGGATTACAGGCATTAGCCACCGTGCATGGCTCCTTATAATTTTAGAGTTTTAGCTCTACATTTAGTACTAAATTTTAGAGTAAATTTTAGAGTTTAGGTCTATGATCCAGTTTTATGGTATTGTATAAGGAGTCTGACTTCATTATTTTGCATGTGAATATCTAGTTGTCTGAGAACCATTTGTTAAAAAGACTGTCCTTTCTTCATTGAATGGTCTTGGCATCCTTGTCAACAATAATTTGAGATATATTCATGGATTTATTTCCGGCTCTCCTTTTTTTTTTCCTCTAATATTGGTAAAACCGCATAACATAAAATTTACTATCTTAACCATTTTTAAGTACGAATGTTCCTTGGTTCACAGTGGAGCTGCATCCAGGTAAGCCCATCACAAGTCAAAAACATCACAAGTCTGAAATGCATTTTATACTCCAGTAAACCAATCATAAAGTCAAAAAATTACAAGTCAGATCATCAAGTCAGAGACCGTCTCTGTATACAGTTCAGTAGTTTAAGTATATTCATACTGTTGTACAACAGATCTTCACAGTTTTTTTCATCTTGCTAAAACTGAAACTCTATACTTACTAAACAGCAACTCCCCAATGCCCCCTTCCCCCACTCTGACAACTGTTCTTCTACTTTCTATGAATTTGACTATTGATAACTACTGTAAGAATTATACAGAACCTGTCTTTTTGTGACTGGTCTATTTCACTTAGCATAATGTCCTCACGGTTCAGGCTCTCTATTTGTTTATATGTCTCTCTTTATGCCAGTACCACACTGTTTGGATTACTGTAGCTTTGTAGTAAGTTTTGAAATTGGGAAGTACGAGATATCTAACTTTGTTCTTATTCAAGGTTGTTCTAGTTGTTCAGGGTCCCTTGAGATTCCATATGAAGGTTAATGGATTTTTCTATTTCTGTAAAATACATCATTGTGGTTTTGATAGGGATTACACTGAGTTTGTAGATGGCTTTGGATAGTATTGACATCATAACAATATTAAGTCTTTCAATCCATGAACACAGGATGTTTTTCCACTTATTTATGTTGTCTTTAATTTCCTTCCGTGGTGTTTTATAGTTTTCAGTGTATACTTATGGTTTTTTGTTGTTTTTTTTTTTTTTTTTCGAGATGGAGTTTCACTCTGTCACCCAGGCTGGAGTGCAGTGGTACAATCTAGGCTCACTGCAGCCTCCACTTCCCAGGTTCAAGTAATTCTCCTGCCTCAGCCTCCCAAGTAGCTGGGATTACAGGTATGTGCCACCATGCCCAGCTAATTTTTGTATTTTTACTAGAGACAGGGTTTCACCATGTTAGCCAGGCTGGTCTTAAACTCCTGACCTCAAGTGATCTGCCCACCTTGGCCTCCCAAAGTGCTGGGATTACAGGTGTGAGCCGCTGCGTCCAACCAGTGTATACTTACGTTTTAAGTGTATACTTAAATGTTTTAGCCGGGCGCGGTGGCTCACGCTCGTAATCCCAGCACTTTGGGAGGCCGAGGCGGGAGGATCACGAGGTCAGGAGATCGAGACCACTGTGAAACCCCGTCTCTACTAAAAATACAAAAAAAAAAATTAGCCGGGCGTGGTGGCGGGCACCTGTAGTCCCAGCTACTCGGAGAGGCTGAGGCAGGAGAATGGCATGAATGCGGGGGGCAGAGCTTGCAGTGAGTGGAGATTGCGCCACTGCACTCCAGCCTGGGCGACAGAGCGAGACTCTGTCTCAGAAAAAAAAAAATGTTCTAAGAATTTTGCTTCTTGGTTAAATTTAATCCTGAACATTTTATTCTTTTTTATGGTATTGTAAGTGGAATTGTTTTCTTAACTTCCCTTTTGGGATGTGCATTGTTAGTGTATAGAAATGTTACTGATTCTTATGTGTAATAACATGCAGCTTTGCTGAATTTGTTTTATTCCAAAAGTTTTTGGTCATCTTTAGAGTTTTACATACAAGGTTCTGTCGTCTGTGAATAAGGGATAATTTTACTTCTTTCTTTCCTCTATGGATACCTTTTATTTTTCTTGACTAATTGCCCTGGCTAGGACTTCTAGTACAAGTGGCAAAAGTAGCCATTCTTGTCTTGTTCCTTATCTTAGAGGAAAAGTATTCAGTCTTCTATCAATGAGTGTGGTGTTAGCTCATTGATGAAACAGGTGGTTTTCATATGTGGCCATTGTTATGTTGAGGTAATTTCCTTCTATTCCTGTTTTGTTACATGTTTTAATCATGAAAGGCTATTGAATTTTGTCAAGTTCTTTTTTCCATCAGTTCAGAGGATCATGTGTTTTTTTCCATTCATTCTCTCAATGAGAGGTACTTTACATTGATCAGTGTTCATATGTTGAACCACTCCTGCATTTCTTGGACAAACCTCTCTTGGTAATGGTTTGTATTTTTTAATATGCTGCTGAATTCAGTTTACTAGTATTTTGTTGAGGATTTTTGTACCAGTGTCCGCAGGAAAGAGAATAGTTTATAGTTTTCTTTTGGTGTCTTTGGCTTGGTATCACTGTGATAATACTGGCCTCATGGGAGTTTGGAAATGTTCCCTCCTCTTCAGTGTTTCTAGAAGAGTTTAAGAAGGATTGGTGTTAATTCTTCTTTAAATGCTTGGTAGAATTTAGCAGTGAAGCCATGTGGTCCAGGACTTTTCTTTTTTGGAAAGTTTTTGATTACTTATTCTATCTTCTTACTGGTTATAGGTCTATTTGGATTTTGTTTCTTTTTTTTTTAATATAATTTTTATTTTATTTTATTTTTTTAGAGACAGGGTTTCGCCATGTTGCCCGGGCTGATCTCGAACTCCTGGGCTCAGGCAATCTTCCCACCTCCACCTTCCAAAGTGCTGGGATTACAGGCATGAGCCACCACACCCAGCCCAGATTTTCTGTTCCTTCATGATGCAATCCTGGTAGGTTGTGTGTTTCTGAGAATTTGTCCGTTTCATCTAGGCTATCCAGTGTGTCCGTGTATAATTGTTCATAGTACTAGTTTGTAATCTTTTCTTATTTCTGTTAACATTTGTAATAATGCCCCCACTTTTATTCCCATTAGATGAAGAGACTTTAGTGTTCGTTCAGTGCCACATACTCTCACATCTCTTCCCTCCCAATAAAATTATATCCTGTTTGTATAAATCGGTGTTCTGTGTTATATAATTATGATACTATTACAGATACTTCCTAGTGTCTCCAACATAGTTGTAAAACTCTCCAGATACTATTTTCTATACAAATCAGAAGAATTTTTAGTTTCCTTTTTCTCCTGTGAAAACACTCCTTCTAAAAGCCTCTGACCTCCTGCTCTAGTCCCTACTGATTGCTCTTTGAACTTACTGTGCACGGCTGTCATCCTGTACTTCTCTCTTGTTTGGATTCTTTGTTTTCTTGAGTCTGTCTTCCTTCCTTCCTTCCTTTCTTTTTTTTTTGATGGACAGCGTCCTGTATTAGCTTCCTAGGAAAGGGTGCATCAGAGGTGATTTTCAAAAATCTTATATGTCTGAACATATTTTTATTTACATGTAAATGGCTAATTGATAGTTTGACGAGGAATAGAAATCTAAGTTGAAAATAATTTTACCTCAGAATTTTGAAGGCATCATTTTATTGTCTTCCATTTTCTAGTGTTGCTTTTGTGTATAATAGTCAGTGCCATTGTCATTCCTTATCTACATGAGTGACCTCTCTTCCTCTCCCTCCCAATCTGGTTGTTAAGATCTTTTCTATTCTGTTCTGAAATATACAGTCATGTCCCCTGGTATATATATTTTTTCATAAATGATACTGTGCACTCAGAGGGTTCTTTCAGTCAAAGTTCATGTCCACCTGTTCTGGGAAATTGTTTTATGCTAGTTCTTAGTTAATTTCTTCCCTCAGTTTTTTTCTAGTCTCTCTTCAGAACAACTAATTAGTTGGATTCTGGGTCTCTTGAACTAATCCTTTCATTTCCTCTCATTTTCTCTTGTGTTTCCATCTGCCTCCAGCTTCTACTTTTAGTGAGATTTCCTGACTTAGAATCTGTCTTCATCACTGACTAGTGCTTGAGTGTGTTACTTAATGTCTTTGTGCTAGTTTCTCCAACTATAGGATTAATTATTGAATTCATTTTAGAGGATTATTGTGAGAATTAAATGATTTACTGCATGTAAATCATAGCACATAGAAAGTAATACATTGTGGCAGATGGCTTTCAGCTCTGGCTGTTATTGCTTCTTCAATTTTATTTTCATTTTTGATATCTTATTTTTAATTTTGGGAACTCTTTCTCCCTTTATTTTTATAGCAACTTTTCTTCATGGGTACAGTAGCTTGTTGTAATTCTCTGAGAGTGTTAATTGCAGTTTTTTATTCTGTTTAGTTTTCTTCTTTCTTACATAGTTGCTTTTATGCAAATTCATTTTTGTTTCTTTTAGTTCCTTTCTTTCCTGTGGAAGCTTTCCTCAAATGGCTAATGATCCTCATTGTTGGTCCATATTTAAGAGTAATGTAGCCAGGCAAAATGGCTCATGCATATAATCCTAGCACTTTGGGAGGCCGAGGTGGGCGGATTGCCTGAGCTCAGGAGTTAAAAACCAGCCTGGGCAACGTGGTGAAACCCCGTCTCTACTAAAATACAAAATATTAGCTGGGCATAGTGGTGTGTGCCTGTAGTCCCAGCTACTCAGAAGGCTGAGGCACAAGAATTGCTTGAATCCGGGAGACGGAGGTTCCAGTCAGCTGAGATTGTACCACTGCACTCCAGCCTGAGTGATAGAGTGAGACTCTGTCTCAAAAAAAAAAAAAAAAAAAAAAGAAGAATAACAGACTTTAGCTCAGCTGCAGGGAACTATGATCATGCCACTGGACTCCAGCCTGGGTGACACAAGAAATAAAAACATTAAAAAAAAAGAATGAAGGACTTAAAACTGAAAACAAAAACCCCAAAAAAGTGTTTTTGTACATGTGTAAGCCTCATCAGCTAGCTTGATTTTACTGTGGATTGATTGGATAAGCACCCACACCCTAAACTTCGGTACAAATGTTCCTTAACTTGCAGTGGGGTTATGCCCCAATAAACTCATTATAGCTTGAAAATCTGTTGAATCACCTAACCTACGGAACATTATAGCTTAGTCTAACATCCCTTACACATGCTCAGAACACTTATATTAGCCTACAGTTGGGCAAAATCATGTAACACAAAGCCTATTTTATAATAAACTGTTGAATAGCTCATGTAACATACTAGTATTAAATACTGTTCTGAAAGCCAAAAACAGAATGGTCATCTAGGTATTTAAAGCACGGTTTCTACTGAATGTGTATTGCTTTTGTACCATCATAAAGTAAGTTGAACCACTGTAAGTTGAGGACTGTTCGTCCATAGGTTTCCTTTCTGGGGCCATTCAGTTTTTTCCAGCAGAAATTCTTCAGTTTACTATCTGCAGGGTACCACTTGTCTTGTTGCCAGTCTTTTTGTCCTTGCTTGTTTTAAAACTATGGCACAGGGGATAGGGTTGGCAGCATGGGGGTTGGAGGTTCACTTTGCAATGCTTATACTTTCACTTGGTTTACTTCTGTGAAAACTGAAGAACAGGGCCGCCCTCCTTCATATAAAGATGTGTTTGATGTCTCAGGGTCTGGGACCTCTTCGGTTCATTCTTTGGTTCAAGTTATCCACAGACTATACCTCCTTTGTTCTGCAGTGGTATGAGAGGTGGTGGTGATGTTGAGTTTACCTGGCTGTACCACATTCAGCCAGTCCTCTGGTTTAGGGCCTGCTTCTCAACCCAGGTTTCTGTGGGACCAGGGGCTGAGCCTTTTCAAGGTTCTGGGGTGAAAATCAGCTTGCTTCTCATTAATATCCCCCCATAGTCACTTGGGGCTTTGTCCATTTTCCTAAATTAGTTTCTACTTCATCATCTGCTTTCCATCCTCCAAAAGTATGTCAGCATCTGTGATCCACTACATCTCCTTGACTATTCTTTTTGTCCTCGTTGGTTTGTACATTTTTGTTTTTGTTCCTTTACTCATTGTTTAATGTGGCTGGGTAAAGGGATAGAGATAAATACATGAGTATTTTCTATACTTAACTGGAATTCAGGGAAAGTACTACTATTAGTAAACCAAATTGAAATTGTTCATTGATGGACTGCAAGGTATTCCAGAAATATTTCATTAACGTATCCATTCAGCAGCTGTTTAAGGAGTGCTTACTGTGTACTAGGCATTGTTACAGTTTTCAAGTTAAATATTCTGTTCACGTGAAGCTTTTATTCTATCAGGAGACAGACAATAAACATCTAAACAAAAATAAAATGTGAAGAGAGCAGTAAATGCTATAAAGAAAAGGGAAGGGATCAAAAGTGACAGGAATTACTGTCTAAGCACATTCAGGGAGATTTTTTTCAGAGGGCAACATTTAAACAGAAACCTGAATGAAGTGAGAGAATTATTTGTGTGAGTGTCTGGGGGTGGCGGTTACAGAGGTAGGGAACACTCCAGACAGGGAAGAAGTGGAGGAGCATGCTTGGTACAATAAAGGAATAAAGGAATAATGAAGAGTCCTGTGTGGCAGCAGTGCAGGGAGGGAGGAAGAAGGTGATAGGAGATGCGGTCAGAGTGGGAGGTAACGGCCAGATCATTCTGGGTATTATAGGCCATGGTCAAGAGTTTGTATTTTATTTTACATAAAATATATTTTGAGGAGGTATTGGAGAGTTTTCAGCAAGAGAGTGACCTATCTTTGGGGGTTGAATCACAAGCCTACCGATAATGCAAACTGCCACAGTCAGTTCCTGCCCTGACAGACCAAGCTCTCTTCCTTGATGGTGGGCAAATTTGGGGTTGTTCCCTATTTTAAAACCATTGCCACCCATAGTCCCTACTGTAGAATTTCCTTAGGTGGCCATATTATATACTACGTGAACCCTGGCTTCCTTGGTTTTATACCTCATGGGCTGAGTTGTTAAGATTCCTACTCTTTTCTGGCGTTGGGGTTGGGGGTGTTAGGGAACAGGGTCTCACTCTGTCACCTAGGCTGAAGAGCAGAGGCATGATCACAGCTCACTGTAACGTTGAACTGCTGGGCTCAAGCAGTCCTCCCACCTCAGCCTTCCAAGGAGCTAGGATTACAGGTGTGCACCACCACACCAGCTAATTTTAAAAAAAAAAATTTTTTTTTTGGTAGAGATAGGATCTCACTATGTTGTCCAGGCTGCTCTTGAACTCCTGCCCTCAAGCCATTCTCCTGCCTCAGCCTCCCAAAGTGCTAGGATTATAGGTGTGAGCTGTTGTGCCCAGCCTAAAATTCTTACTCTTAAGAATTGGAAAGCAAGTGCTTCTACTATTATGTGATACATGCATTTCTGAAAAATCTCGTACTTCTACCCACTAAAAATCAGAAAGCCATATGGAAAAATAGGGCTTGGAATAGACCAGAGAACTAACAAAAATAATAACAATCCTAATAAAAATACTAGTTAAGTACCCAGTTAACAAAACATGTTAAATTCCTAATAAACAGAGTAAGTACAAGATTTCATCTTAAAAATGAAGTGAAGGTAGCTTTATGGCAGGGGTTGTGAAGAAAGGTTAACGATGCTGAGTAATTGCATAAATGCATAAAGCTTTGGGAGAACTGCATAAAGATGGAGGGGAACCATGCAATGAGCATTTTCAAGACAGCACATGGCCAGACTGAGAAAAGATGAAGAACCTGGTTGAATAGGCATCATGTGTGACACAGTTCCCTGTAGCTTTCTGGCCAGTATACTTTGCATTCTGTGGCTATTCCTTGGTGTGATACAAAGCATTAAGGAATTGGGAGCTATCACTTGTGAATCAGACTGATTTCTACTGTTACACTGGCATCATGTCTCTATTGACAATTTTATAGAATCAGATTCACATTATAGAACTAACTTTGCAACAGGTCATACCATAGTAACAATAATAGCTATTAAACTTTGTGCCTTGGCACTGCTAAACACTGTACATGTATCATCCTATTTAGTCTTAACATAAAGCCACAGGGCGCAATGGCTCACACTTGTAATCCCAGCACTTTGGGAGGCTGAGGCAGACAGATATCCTGAGCCCAGAAGTTCAAGACCAGACCAGACAATATGGTGAAAGCTTGTCTCTGAAAAAATTAAAAAGTTAGGCCGGGCGCGGTGGCTCACGCCTGTAATCCTAGCACTTTGGAAGGCCGAGGCGAGCGGATCACAAGGTCAGGAGATCAAGACCACCCTGGCTAACAGGGTGAAATCCCGTCTTTGCTAAAAATACAAAATATTAGCCGGGCGTGGTGGCACGTACCTGTGGTCCCAGCTACTCGAGAGGCTGAGGTGAGAGGATCGCTTGAGCCCAGAATTTCAAGGCTGCAGTGAGCCGAGATCGCGCCACTGCACTCCAGCCTGGGCAACAGAATGAGACCCCATCTCAAAAAAAAAAAAAAAAAAAAAACACAAAGCCTATGAAGTGGTACTGTAATTTTTCATAATTATAGGGCTAGGGCACAGGTGAGGGTTAAAAAACTTGTCTACTCATCACATGGTTTAGCAATAGGTGGCACTGGACACTGAAGTTGTAAGATCATATAGGATCAGGGCTTGAGTTGATACCATATGTAAGTTCAAATTGTTAGGGGACATGGAAACAAGGAAAGCTTGTCTTTAGAGAAAACCTGCAGAGTAACCAGACTCTCAGAAGAAAGCAAAGAGGTGTTTCTGGGACCATGTGGCCCCAGAAAGAGATGGAGAGAGAAGCTGCTTGACAGTTCTCTAGTTCCCATATAGCCTGGTTGTACATATTGAGATTGGGTTCTGTGAGTATCCTTTCAACAAATCTTTTCACTTGAGCAAGTCTGAGTGTCAGTTGTTTCCAAACAATCACTAACAAAAGCACTCAAACCCTCCCGAGTTGTAGTATTTGGTATGTATCTGGTATGTCAAATTTCAGGGATGTAAACATCAATTTTCAAGTAAGTAGATAAGTCTAACTGCATTTTCCTATGAAATTGAATAAATTATCTGTTGGGGTTCAAGCCCATGGCTCTCAGATGTGCATATGGATTGGATAGAGGTGGGGAGGGTCCTCTGAAGATAGGGAAAAAGGAGCAGAGAGAGGGAACTTGAATTAGCTGTAATGTTTGGTTTCTCTTAGTCTTTAGTAACAGCGTATCACCATTGTGCTGAATTTTCTTGAACCTTTTTTTCTTTTGCTTTCATCCATGACTTTTACCACCTATATGTATATTCCTAAATGATACATATTTTTTTATTTTAAACTTTAAAAGTAATTATTTTATATGTATTCTTCTCTATGGCTTGTATCTTTTGTTCAGCATTGTTTTTGAGATTTATCCATGTTGATAAATGAATCTCCAAGTTGATTTATTTTCACTAGGAATAGTTTTCTATTATATGAATATACCATCAAGTATTGATTCTATTGCTTGTGGACATTTGGATTGTTCATCTGTCCTTTTGTGGGGTGACAGGATGAGAGTGATATTAGGAATAGTGCTTCAGGAGACATTCCTGTACATGTCTTCTGGTTCATTTGTGCAGGAGCTTCTTTTAGGGTATATAGAGCTAATGGGGGAACACTTGATTGTAGGGGATGTACATGTTCAACATTAATAATGCCAAACTGTTTCCAAAGTAATTATACACTGTCTGTTCCCATCAGCACTGGATGGATAAGAGTTACTGATGTTTCGTATTCTTGCTAACACATGGTGTGATCTCTTTAGGTTTTTGCCCATCAGGTGGCTATGAAATTATTGCTCAGTGTGGTTTTCATTTACATTTCCTCATTAATGACATTGAGCATGCTTTTGTATTTTATGGACTGTTTGTGCCTCCTCACTTAAGAAAGTATGTTCTTAAACCTATTTTTGTTTTGGTTTGTTTTTTCTCATTAATTAGTAAGAATTTTTATATATTTGTGTTGCTACCTGCTTGTTAGTTGTATGCTTTGCAAAGATCTCTCTTTTTTTTTTTTTTTTTTTTTTTTGAGATGGAGTCTCACTCTGTTGCCCAGGCTGGAGTACAGTGGCACGGTCTCAGCTCACTGCAACCTCTGCCTCCCAGGTTCAAGCAGTTCTCCTGCCTCAGCCTCCCGAGTAGCTGGGATTATAGACATGCGCCACCACACTTGGCTAGTTTTTTGTATTTTTAGTAGAGACGGAGTTGTGCCATCTTGGCCAGTCTGGTCTTGAACTCCTGACTTCAGACAGTCCACCCACCTTGGCCTCCCAAAGTGCTGGGATCATAGGCGTGAGCCACTGCGCCCGGCCACAAATATCTTTTCTCTTATAGCTTGTCTTTTCACTCTGTGATATTTTATATTTATTAATCATTTCTTTCATGGTTTGCACTGTCTGTATCTTGTTTCAGAAACCGTCATGATCATAATTCTTTTTTTTTTTTTTTTTTTTTTTTGAGACGAGGTCTCACTCTGTCATCCAGGCTGGAGTGTGGTGCAGTGGTGATATTTAACTACTCCATCCACCCCACTGGGCTCAAGCAATTGTTCCACCTAAGCCTCCCAAGTGGCTGGGACCACAGGTACCCACCATGCCCAGCACATTTTTTGAATTTTTACTAGAGATAGGGTCTTGCCATGTTGCCCAGCTGGTCTCGAACTGCTAAGCTCAATCAAGCAATCCACCTCCCAAAGTGCTGGGATTACAGGCATGAGCCACCGTTCCTGTCCTCTCATGGTTGTAATTCTTAAATTGTCTTCCAAAAGTTTTAAAGTTTTGTCTTTAGGCCTTTGGGCCTCCTGAAATTGACATTTGAATATGAGATGAGGATTTATAATAAGATTGAGTTTCCCTAACTTTATTCTTCATCTTTAAGAGTGTCTTGAATACTCTTGGTC
The DNA here is from genome assembly GCF_009828535.3 of Hylobates moloch. Classification (NCBI taxonomy): domain Eukaryota; kingdom Metazoa; phylum Chordata; class Mammalia; order Primates; family Hylobatidae; genus Hylobates; species Hylobates moloch. Next base: position 31,938,211 of record NW_026652279.1, read on the forward strand.
CAAGGATCTTCAATACAAATGTTTATTTATTTTACTTTTTTTTTTTTTTTGAGACAGGGTCTGTATTAGGGCTCTCTAGAGGGGCAGGACTAAAAGGATAGATGTATATATGCAAGGAAGTTTATTAAGGAGTATTGATTCACATGATCACAAGGTGAAGTCCCACAATAGGCCATCTGCAAGCTGAGGAGCAAGGAAGCCAGTCCGAGTCCCAAAACCTCAAAAGTAGGGAGGCCGGCAGTGCAGCCTTCAGTGACTAGTGGCCAAAGGCCCGAGAGTCCCTGGCAAGCCACTGGTATAGGTCCAAGAGTCTGAAAGCTGAAAAACTTGGAGTTCGATGTTCGAGGGCAGGAAGCATCCAGCACAGGAGAAAGATGGAGGCCAGAAGACATAGCCAGTCTAGTCCTTCCATGTTCCTCTGTCTGCTTTTATCCTAGCTGGGCTGGCAGCTAACTAGATGGTGCTTACCCAGATTGAGGGTGGGTCTGCCTCTCCTAGTCCACTGACTCAAATGTTAATCTCGTTTGGCAACACCCTCACAAACACACCCAGGAATAATACTTTACATCCTTCAATCCAATCAAGTTGACACTTAATATCAATCAACATCACACTGTCGCCCAAGCTATAGTACAACAACAGGGTTGTAGCTCACTGCAGCCTCACTCTTGGGCTCAAGCAGTCCTCCCACCTCAGCCTTCCAAGTAGCTAGGACTACAGCTGTGCGCGCCACCATACCCAGCTATTTATTTACTTATTTAGTATTGTAGAGATGGGTTCTTGCTATGTTGCCCAGACTGGTCTGGAACTCCTGGGCTCAAGCAGTTGTGAGCCACTGTGCCCATTTTGAATTTTTAAATTAACTTGTTAGGGTTATACACATATAGAAACAAAAACCTGCTGACTGCTGACTTTTCAGAGTTGGAATTGCAAATACTTAAATGAATCAATTTAGAGAGAATTGATCTCTTCATCATATTGAGTCTTCCGATCCATCGTGGAAAAATCTTTCAATTTATTAAAATTTTCTTTGATTTTTTTCTGCAAAAATTAAGCACATCTTTATTTCCCAATGTTTTATGTTCTATGATGCGATTTGTAAATATCTTATTGAAATTTTATTTTCTCTCACTGGTGTATAGAAATGTAAATGATTTTGTTTATAGATTTTTTTTTAACAATCTTGCTCTTGCGAATTCTAATAAATTCATTTAGATTTTTATGTTATCTATGATTTAATGACAGTCTTATCTTTTTCTTTCCATTGCTTATGTTTTTGTCTTGCCTTATTCTGGCAGAGATCTCCAGTACAGTGTTGAATGGAAGTGTTGATAACAGGCATCCTTGTCTTGTTCCTCATCTTAAAAGGAATGATTTCAACAATTTGCTATGAGCCTTTTTGATTAAGGACATTGGAATAAAAGTTGTTATATTCAGCAAATACTGAATTTTATCAAATGCTATTTAAAAAATTTTTTTTAATTTTTAATTTTGTGAATACATAGTAGGTGTATATATTTGTAGGGTGCATGAGATATTTTGGTACAAGTATACAATGCATAATAATTACATCAGGGTAAATGAGATATCCATTACCTCAAGCATTCATCATTTCTTTGTGCTATGAACATTCCAGTTGTACTCCCTCAGTTATACTGAAATGTACAACTTATTGCTGACTGTAATTATACTGCAGTGCTATCAAATATTAGATCTTATTCATTGTATCTAACTATATTTTTGTACCCATTAACCATCCCCGCCACTACCCTTCCTAGCCTCTGATAACCATCATTCCACTCTCTATCTCCATGAGTTCAATTGTCAGATGCTCTTTTTTTTATGATCTGAGATGATCATATGATATCTCTTTTTTGATCAGTTAATGTGAATTAGCTTGACTTTGTAATATTAAACCCATCTTGTATTCTGCAGTTAATCTCAACTTGATAGGTTAATCTGGATTATACTCTTTTATACACACACACACACCTTAGTTTGCTAACATTTTGTTTAGGAATTTTGCATCTGTGTTCATGAGTGAGATTAACTTTTAATTTTTCTTAAATTTATGCTAGCCTCATAAAATGAGTTAGGAGAAGGTTCCCTTGTTTCCTACCTCCTATAATAATGTATATAAAATGAGAATTATTTGGTCCTTAAATGCTTATAGAACACACCAGTAAAACTGTTGGTGCCTGGAAAGATTTTTAACTACTGATAGAATTTCTTTAATGGTTAAGACTATTCGGATTTTTTAGTTGTGATTGACTCAGTTTTAATAAATTGTACCTTCTTCAAATAATTTGTTCATTTTGTCTGAGTTTTCAAATTTATTGGCGTCTAGTTTTTAGAACATCCTTGTTTTGCATTTTTTTATTTTTTATTTTTATTTTTGAGATGGAGTTTCACTCCTGTTGCCAAGGCTGGAGTGCAATGGCACGATCTTGGCTCACTGCAACCTCTGCCTCCCGGGTTCAAGCAGTTTTCCTGCCTCAGCCTCCTGAGTAGCTGGGATTACAGGCATGAGCCACCATGCCTGGCTAATTTTGTATTTTTAGTAGAGATGGGATTTCTCCATGTTGGTCAGGCTGGTCTCCAACTCCCGACCTCAGGTGATCCACCCGCCTCAGCCTCCCAAAGTGCCAGGATTACAGGCGTGAGCCACCCTGCCTGGCCTTGTTTTGTATTTTTAATGTTTGAAGTATCTCCAGTTAGAATCTCCTTTGCAATCCTAGTATTATTTGTCATCTCTCTTTTTTTCCCTGGTCATTTTCACCAGAGTTGTTTTATCACTGATTAATTTGTCTTTATTATTTTCTTCTTTCTACTTTCTTTGCACCTATTTTGCTATTCTTTTTGTAAATTCTTAGGATAGATACTCAGCTTATTGATATCTCAGGCTTTCTTCTTTTCTAATATAAGCATTAGGCTATATATTGTCTTCTGAGTATAGCTCTAGCCACATCTATCCCCAGGCAACCACTGATCTTCTAATTGTTTTAGATGGATTTGCCTTTTCTAGAATTTTCTATTAAAGAAATCATTGAATGTGTCCACTTTTTTTGTCTTGCTTCTTTCATTTAGCGAAGTTATTTGAGACTCATCCATGTTGTTGCATATATCAGTATTTAATTCCTTTTTACGTTGTATCCATTGTATAGATATGCCTAATCCATTCACCTGTTGATAGACATTTGGGTTACTTCCAGTTTTTTACTATACAGCTAAAGTTGCTGTGAACATTTGTGTATGTCTTTGTGAGAACATACGCTTTTCTTTTTCTTGGGTAGATAGCTAGGAGTGGAATTGCTGGATCATATTTTTTTTGTTTTTTTTTTTTTTAAGAGACTGCCAAATTGTTTTCCAAGTCGTTATATGAGTTCATATTTCTACTTGCAGTGCAGGAGAGTTCTAGTTGCTCTACATCCTTGCCAACACTTAATATTGTCAGTCTTTTTACGCTTAAGCATTCTAATAGATGTGTACTAGCTCTTAATTGTAATTTTAATTTGCATTTCTCTAATGACTAATAATGTTGAACATCTTTTCATATGATTATTTGCCATCCATATATCATCTTTGATGAAGTGTTTTGTCAAATCTTTTGCCTATTATTAAAATTGAGTTATTTCTTTTCTTGAGTTTTGGGAGTTCTTTATATATTCTGGATAAGATACATGTCCTATATGAGATACATGGTTTGCAAATATTTTTCTCCCAATCTGTGGCTTATATTTTCATTATCTTGGCAGTCTCTTGAAGAATAGATTTTTTTATTTTGATGTTTATCGATTGTTTTAAATTTTTATGAATCATGCTTTTAATGTCATATTTTAAAATCTTTGCCTAATCTAAGGTCACGTTTTTCTCTTGTGTTTTCACTGAAAGTTTTATAGCTCTGGGTTTTACATTTGTGATTAATTACCTTTTTGTTATGTTTTAACTTAATCACAATGTAATCAGAGGATCTGATGTTTATGATACTGATTCTTTGAAATTGGCTTAATTTATTTTTAGTTTATGTTTTCTTCCAGAATTTTTGTGTTTACATCCATGTTTATGTAGCTATAGAAATATATAGGTTTTTAAAATTTAAACTAAATGGAATCACACTGGTTATGATGTTCTGAAAGCTGATTTTTTTAACTGTCTCAGATTTAGAGATACACATAATTCCTTTTTACTCTCATATTTTATAGATTAGAGCTATATTTATTTAGCTACTCCTCTAAGATTCACATTTAAGTTTGCACATTGAAGTATTTTCCGATTAGATGCACATTTAAGTTTTTTCCAGATTTTCTCAAGCATAAATAGTACAGTGACGGACATCTTTATATATGCCTCCTTGGGCTCGTATGTGGGAGTAGCTCTGTGGACTAGAAGTAGAATTTGAAATTAAAAGCTATCTGAGTCAAAGTGTGTCTTCTAAGGGTTTTGCTTTTTTTTCCGACAGTTTTTTAACAGTCACATAACTTCATATGCAAGAAGTAGCACCATTAACTAGATCAGTTATTAATTCAGCAGGTATGCATCGAGTATATACTGTGAGAACCTTCCTCTTAGGGGTTTCCAATTCCTTCAGACTCAGTGCCCCCTTTTTAAAAAGTATTTTTTTAAAGACCCTTTTACTGTACCAAGGTGATATTCATAGAAAATATAAGCATTCATATGCAAATAACTTACAAAAATCAATATATAATAATAATTATATTCAGGAGAAATAAAAGGAAAGCAACCTATTATGAAATAATATGTATTTCATGTAAATGCTTAGGCATAACTACCAAAGATGATATGACAAGTCACATACTTCTTAAGTAAGTACATACTTAAATAAGGGTACTAAGAAGATACAACTGTTTTGCAGATGAAATGTAGAGAGTCAGCTGGAATAAATGTTAAATGGAATTAATGTTAGAATAAGTGAGACTAGACTTACTTATAATATGATAAAAACGGTTGACAGGAGGAATTATTAAGAAGGAGAAAATTGAGGAAGGATGATGTCCTTGCAAAAGATCCACACCTTATGTGAAGTGTTGTGCCAAAATGATTTCTTATGGTATGTCTTGCCACAGAGTAATGACATTCTGTCATAGAAAACATCTCCTTTCTTGAAATCTGTGTCTTGAGGGATACCTTTAGTGTCTGATAGTTTAAAAAAGGCCTTAGAAAGCATATCCTTTTATTGGTCACAGAAAATAGAGAATTAGAAAATGAAAGCATTTTGTCTACCAGAATAAAAAATTAAAATTAGCATCTGCTGTGGGAGAAGGTAACATCTTACTCAGGGTCACAAGTTGAGCATTGCAGTTGATTTCTCCAGGGAAATTGTTAATAGGAGTGCCACCCAAACGTGAACGTAATTCTAAGTGTAGTGTGTTTCCATGTAATCAGCTGCCCACCAGGATGATTCAGGTTAGCTTTGTAATTACAGAAGCAGCTTAGTTTTTTTAAATCTTTAGTAGCAATTAATAGGCAAGGAGACTGATAATTATGTTTCACAGTAGATTTTTTTTTTTTTTGAGACGGAGTCTTGCTCTGTTGCCCAGACTGGAGTTCAGTGGCGCGATCTCGGCTCACTGCAGGCTCCGCCCCCCGGGGTTCACGCCATTCTCCTGCCTCAGCCTCCCGCGTAGCTGGGACTACAGGCGCCCACCACCTCGCCCGGCTAATTTTTTGTATTTTTAGTAGAGACGGGGTTTCACCGTGTTATCCAGGATGGTCTCGATCTCCTGACCTTGTGATCCGCCCGCCTCGGCCTCCCAAAGTGCTGGGATTACAGGCTTGAGCCATCGCGCCCGGCCCACAGTAGACTTTTATACCTCATTTTACCAAGAAAAAAAGTTTCCATGTTATTTCTTAGATGGGTAAGAAGAGTTTTTATTTCTTATTTTATTTGAGGCAGATTCTCACTCTGCCACCCAGGCTGGAGTGCAGTGGCAGGAACACAGCTCACTGCAATTTCAATCTCCTGGGCTCAAGCAGTCCTCCCACTTCAGCCTCCCAAGTAGCTGGGACTGCAGGCACATGCCACCACACCCAGCTAGTTTTTTTATTTTTTATAGAGATGAGGTCTCTCTGTGTTACCCAGGATGGTCTTGAACTCCGGGGCGTAAGCAATCCTTCCGCCTTGGCCTCCCAAAGTGCTGGGATTAGAGGCATGAGCCACCATGCCCCGCCAAGTTTTTCTTTTAAAAGTGAAGAAAAATATGAAGAACACCAGTAATTTCAGATGTGGGGTAGAAAATAAGATCATTCATACTGCTAATTTCTAGCAGTATTTGCTGGTTTTAAAAGGTAGCCTTGTATTCGAAAGTTTTTTTTTTTAATTATAAAAGTTGTTGATTTCTTTATTACCACATTATGTAAAAATAATCATTTCCACCTCTACCTCTGTCACTTCTTAATCTCCTTACTTGTACTTGTCTTCCTCCATAATGCTTCTCATTATCTACAAACATATATACTTAATTTGTTCATCACATTAGAATGTAGATTCCAGGAAGACCAGAACTTTGTTTCATTTGCTGTTGTGTTCCCAGTGCCTGAAATACAGTGCCTGGAACACAGTGAGCAATCAAGATATGTTTATTGAATGAATAAATCTTATGCTCTTTTCTCACATGCATATCATCTGGTTGTAATCACAGTGTGCATATAACTTTGTGTCTTGTGTTTTTATAAAATGTTATTACACCGAATAAATATCATCATCTTTTCCCCAGGTTGCCACATAACCTGCTTTGATCGTTATTTTTCTGTATCCCGGAAACATAGCATAATTTACTAACCCGTCTCCTAGTTTGGGACATATAAATTGCTTTTGATCTTTCTGTATTATAAATTAATAGTATATTCACGTGAGGATGAAAAGATGCACAGATGGACAGACAGTTGTATATATAGACAGACAGATAAACTTTACAGTGGGAGAACTGGAGAAGTAGCTCTGCAGCTCGGAACAACACCCAGAATGACACTGCAGAGCCAGTCTGGTGAAGCTATGGCTGTACAGCCAGTACCACAAAGCCTGGAGATGGACCTCCAGCTTCCAGTGCCAAGTCTCTCAGACCAGTGAATCTGATTGACTCCCTGCTCTCCTCCAAGGGAAGCAGGACTGCAATCCTGTATTCATGTGCCTGGTGCATGTTGGGTGGATATGGTTAAATGAGCCCAGTTTTGTTGTTCTTGTGGGTCTTTTCTGTGTAATACAGTCCATATATTCTTGCCTACACTTTAATTGAAAGAGGAACTTGTAAAGACCTCCTATCTTTATTAGGGCCAGGCATGGTAACTCACACCTGTAATTCCAGTGCTTTGAGAGGCCCAGGTGGAAGGATCACATGAGTTCGGATATCAGCCTGGACAACATAGTAAGACCCTGTCTCTACAAAAACAAGATAAAAGAAAAAATTTGGCTGGGCGTGGTGGCTCACGACCTGTAATCCCAACGCTTGGGGAGGCTGAGGCAGGCAGATCACCTGAGGTCAGGAGCTTGAGACCAGCCTGGCCAACATAGTGAAACCCCATCTCTACTAAAAATACAAAATTAGCAGGGTGTGGTGGCAGGCACCTGTAATCCCAGCTACTCGAGAGGTGGAGGTAGGAGAATCGCTTGAACCTGGGAGGTGGAGGTTGCAGTGAGCCAAGATTGCACTCCAGCCTGGACAACAAGAGCAAGACTCTGTCTCAAAAAAAAAAAAAAAAAATTACTGGGTGTGGTGGCACATACCTGTAGTCCTGGCTACTCTGAGAGGCAGGAGGATCACTTGAGCCCAGGAGGTCAAGGCTGCAGTGAGCCATGATTGCAGCACCGGCACTGCAGCCTGAGTGACAGACCTTGTCTTTATTTAATAAAAAGAAGAATATTAGATTACTGCACTGTTAGGTTGAAGATGCTATATGCAGAACGTGGTGTTTCTGGGCTCTCCAAGTCTTCCCTCGTCTCCTTGTAGATTTAAAAATGTTTTGAGTTGGTTGGACTCCATGGTAACATTCTTGTGAACTTTCAGTTGAGGAAAGGTGATCTTTAAGGGGAAAGGGGTGGAGGGAGAGAGAGTTTAACAATGGCAGCAATCTAGGTGAAGGGAGAACTTTATAAAGCAGAGTACATCTTCCCTAGAAGGAATTAGTCATATTATTAGACAAACTGTTACAGCAGCTGGCAAAACAGCAGGAACATGTCGATTTTGCTTCCTTGGTTACAGGCAGTGATAGTGTACTTGACCTTCCGCAGAGCTGGGTCACAGAGAGGGCATCTTTAAACAGCCCTGTCTGGTTTTGGTGAATGGAATCTGCACTGGCAAGGTTTGAAAGCAAATGCCTGTGAGTTCCCTCAACCAACCTCTGGCCTTTTGGGTTGGACTCTCTTTGGCCTGGGAGGTTGCTGAGGAAAAATATAAATAAAGCTGCAGGGAGCCATTGGCATGGTAAGTGTGAGTGTCCTAAAGAAAACAAGACTGCAGTATTGAAGTCTGTTCTCTTTCCCTGTGTTTCTGGGAGAAGCCTTGTAATGCAGTGTATTTCAGTAGGCACTTATTTTTACAGCAGTTAGTATAATAGCAGTGGATTTAGACACCTATTGTATATTTGAAGAAATTCAATTTAATGTCTTGCTATGCTAAGCTCTTAGCAAATCGTTTCTTCATAGGAACTTGTATTTGAATATGCTGGGTAAATTCAGGTGGGGCAAAAGTTGTTTGTTGTTTTTGGCAGGTTACTCTGCCTGTGAACAGTTTATAAACCATATTGCTCTTAAATATCTCATTGTTTTACATAATTGTGGGGAGTGGTTGTTGACTTGGGATTTTTGTTTTTTTTTGTGACAAGAAATTTAGCCCTAAGTTTTATCTTTTTAAAATCTCTATTGCCAACTGTAAAATTCAAAACTGGCTAATCAATTCTGATGTAAATGATGCTGGTTTATAATATTTAGGTTTCATTCCCTCATTAGCTTTACTGTAAAGAAGAGCTGGATATATATGTCATCAAGAGAAGTAGTTCTTTACTAACACTGTTACTGTAAGGTTCCAGTCCTTTGAGGACTGGAACTGCACGTAAAAGTCAGCAGCCTCCTATGGATTCTTCTCGCTGATGCAAGTTGCTGCACAAAAGGGGTTAACCTCTTTACCCATTGGCCCTTCAACACACTTACTATTTAATGGTCCTTTGAAATAAACTAAAGGAGGGTATGTGGTACATTTCAGTTCAAGCTGGAGGTGTCCCCTGCCTGACACCCTTTACCCTACTTAAGGGTTTGCATTGTTCATGATTCCACTGGAGTGTTAAGAAGTACTGAGTTCTGTTTGAGATTTGTAACACTAGATCTGCACAATCTGTTTTTTCAGAGTGTAACTCTGTTATCCTATTAATAACCCATGAGAATTTTTGTAGCCAAAATCCAGAATAAATTATAGATTTAGAAACTCTTAATATTGCACATTTAAATCAATGATATGAGCATCTTTTTCTTTTTTTTAATCCCTTTTTTCTTTTTTTTTTTTTTTTTGAGATAAGGTCTTGCTATCTCAAAGCTGGAGCACAGTGGTGCCATCATAGCTTACTGTCACTGTAGCCTCAAACTCCTGAGCTCAAGTGCTCCTTCCGCCTCAGCCTCCTAAGCAGCTGGGACTACAGGCATGCGACACCACGCCTGGATAATGTTTTTAATTTTTAGTAGGGTTGGGGTCTTGGAATGTTGTCCAGGCTGGTACTCAAACTCCTGGCCTCAGGTGATCTTCCTACCTCACCCTCCCAAACTGCTGGGATTATAGACATGAGCTGCCGCACCTGGCCTGTGAGCATCTTCTTCAGCCTAGATGTTCATTTTTCAGCAAGTGATTGCATGTAAACCTCAGAAATTTTTCCTGACAATTATTTCCTTCTCAAACAAACAAACAACAAAAAACAACAACAACAACCCTGCTGCCAAAGCAATGTCATGCCATTATGGAATAGAGGAGGTTCTCATTCCAGGGTGAAGATGTATGAACTTCCTCAGCAGCCTCATAAACCCACCTGTGTCAGTGGAAGCCAGTACTCCTTGGTTTATATAATGAACTGCCAGGACAGGTGTTGTGCTGTACCTCCAGGGTGTGTAATTAGCAGACAGGCACAAGAGTAGAGTAAAGCAAAGCAAAGTCTAGGCAGAGTCCCAGAATCAAAGGCTGTAAGACAGAGACTGCTTATTCATCCCCTAAGGTATTCATTCCCTGAGTGTTCATTCACTAAGCATTCATTGTGGGCCTAATATGTGCCTGGCCTTGGGAATAAACAGAGAAATAGGAAATGTGGTCCTCTGTGGAGAGTACTAAGGTGCAGGGACTGTGGGAACCCAGAGGAGGGCATTTGTATTAACCTGAGGGGTGTCAGGAAAGGCTGGCCAGAGGAGCATGGCTTTTATTAAATTATTTAGTGTTTAATAAAACATTTGTGTGTTCGGCAAGCGTGGTTACCTTTACAAAGGATGTGAAATGGAACAGATTATTTTACCCTTTAAGTATGAGTTGGAGACCGTGCCTTGGAAGGTCTGTGTCTAAAGATATTTCACACCCAGCTTGCCCATGGTTTTGAGTCCTTTGGACTGGCAGTTTTCCTGTCAAGGTAAAATGCCCTAACCAAGGTATAACACACCTGGGTGTTGTCAGGCATTTATACAGTGTAAGCTAAGTGATCCTGTCCTTTGCAACTTGAGCAGGTTGAAAGGGTAGAAAATAGGATAAGGCAGAGGCCAAGACTGACATTAGGCACTGAGGTGCTAGGCAGGAAAAAATAGAAAGGAGAAGCTTCAACTAGTCAGAAATGCATCTAATATTTTTATATCCTTTTTACCAAACTGACTTTTTATTGCTGTGCTGATGAGTCTCAATAAAATGTTTCTGGGAAAAAAAGGCCAAGCACGGTGGCTCACGTCTGTAGTCCTAGCCCTTTGGGAGGCCAAGACAGGCGGATCACCTGGGGTCAGGAGTTCGACACCAGCCTGGCCAACATGGTGAAACCCCGTCTCTACTAAAAATACAAAAATTAGCCGGGCATGGTGGTGGGTGCCTGTAATCCCAGCTGCTCAGGAGGCTGAGGCAGGAGAATCGCTTGAACCTGGGAGGCGGAGGTTGCAGTGAGCCAAAGCTGCATCACTGCACTCCAGCCTGGACGACAAGAGCAAAACTCCATCTCAAAACAAAAGAAATGTTTCTGGGAAAAAAAGTAGATTTCCTGCCTTGATGTCTGTTCATAATTGTCAGACTGTAAATTCATACAACTGCAAGAATTTCTTACCGGTCTCATCATAACATCACTTTGCCTTCATGCAAGACCATATCTCAACTGCCTCTGGTGCCACTAGAACATACCTTTTTTCTAATGGCTTCAGGAGTAGGGGATCCCAAACATTTTCTGTTTAACCTGTCACTTCCAGAGTTAATTGTCTTTTCACTGAATCTCAGGGCTATTCACTCAATCTAAATTTATTGCTGAGCCTACAGGGAGCCCGTTGCCAGTGTGACCCATGCCCCCTCTCAGGTAAAAGGCCTTTTGGGCTTCTCATATCAAGGGCATAAATAAAATTTGCAGGTGTATCCCTGAACAGGTGAGGAAGCCAAAATCCAGGGAGTTTAAACTGTACCTCAGGCAAGGTAGCAAAGCCAAGGAATAGCGGTCTCAGCACCCAACCTGTGCTTTCCAGTAGCTGTTCGTCCTCTACAGCAGCTTAGAGGCAGGGCCACATCTGGTTGCCCTGTGCACACAACCCCAACATGGCACAGAGTAAGTGCTTACCAGGTTCAAGGAAAGCATAGACCACTGTCACTTTGTCTTAATGACATAGAAAACTCTGAGATATGTGAAATACTTTTTGAATAGTGTTTTTAAATTTTTGGTTTTTTATCCACTTATCTGCGCACTGATTTTAAATAAACTTCTTATTGTAGTATAACATACCTAAGTTTAAAATTCATCAGCTTATGATGAATTATCACAGAGAAAACATTTCCATATACTCACCACCCAGGTTAAGAACAGAATAGAAATTTCCTGCAGCCCAGAAGCTCTCCTTATGCCCCTTCCCAATCATTACCTGCACCTTCTTCCTTAAAGATGAACTCTACCCCAGCCCCTTACACCATGGATTGAATTCGTTGTTGTTGTTTATTCATTCTTTTTTTCTTTTTTTTTTTTGAGGCAGAGTCTCACCCTGTCGCCAGGCTGGAGTGCAGTGGTGCAGTCTCAGCTCACTGCAACCTCTGCCTGCCGGGTTTAAGCGATTCTCCTGCCTCAGACTCCCGAGTAGCTGGGACTACAGGTGCGCACCAGCACGCCCAGATAATTTCTGTATTTTCAGTAGAGACGGGGTTTCACCATGTTGGCCAGGATGGTCTCAATCTGTTGACCTCGTGATCCACCCACCTCGGCGTCCCAAAGTGCTGGGACTACAGATGTGAGCCACCACACACAGCCTATTAATTCTTTAAAAAAAAAAAAAAAAAAAAAATTAGCCAGCTGTGGTAGAGAGTACCTGTAGTCCCAGCTACTCAGGAGGCTGAGACAGGAGGATTGCTTGAGCCCAGGAGTTCCAGGCTGCAGTGAGCTATGATTGTGCCACTGCACTAAAGCCTGGGTGACAGAACAAGACCTTGTCTCTAAAAAAAGAAAAGAAAAATTGACAGCTCTATTAAGATATAATTCATATACCGTACAATTCACTTTTTTTTTTTTTTTTTGAGATAGGTTCTCATTCTGTCACCCAGGCTGGAGTGAATTTGCACAATCATAGTTCACTGCAGCCTCAACCCTCCAGGTTCAAGTGAGTCTCCCACCTCAGCCTCCTAAGCAGCTGAGACCACAGACACACACCATCACGCCTGGCTAGTTTTTAAAATTTTTTAATAGAGACCAAGTTTCACTATGTTGCCCAGGCTGGCAGTTCACCTATTCAAGGTGTACAATTCTGTGGCTTTTAGTATGTTTACAATATTGTGCAGCCATCACTAATACCTAATTTCAGAACATCTTCTTTACCCCCTCAAAAAAAAAAGCCCCACACTCCTTAGCTGTCAGCCCCCAGCCCTAGGCAACTGCTAATTTACTTTCTACCTTTATATTTGTTCTGGACATTTCATATAAATTGAATCATATATGGTCTTTTGTGACTGGCTTCTTTTACCAGCATAATTATGCCATTGTATGGATATACCGCATTTTATTCATCAGTTGATGGACTTGAGCGTTTTCACTTTTTGGCTATTAGGAATAATGCCGTGAACATTGTGTACCAGTTTTTCTGTGGACACGTTTTCATTACGTGTGTGTGTGTGTGTGTGTGTGTGTGTGTGTGTGTACACCTAAGAGTGGAATTGCTGGTCAAATAGTAACTATTTTCAAACTTTTGAGGAACCGCCAGACTGTTTTTCAAAGAGACTGCACCATTTTATGTTCCCACCAGCTGTGTATGAAGGATCTGGTTTCTCCTCAACCTTGCTAACATTTGTTATCCTGCATCTTTTTTATTGTAGCCATCCCTAGAGGGTGTGAAATGGTATCTCATTGTGATTTTCATTTGTATTTCCAGTGATACTGAATATTTTTTCAAGTGCTTATTGGCCATTTTGTATATCTTCTTTGGAGAAATGTCTGTTCAACCCCTTTGCTCATTTGTAATTGGTTTTTGTCTTCTTTTCGTTGAGTTATAAGGGTTCTTCATATATTCTGAATAAAAGTCCCTTATCAAATATATGATTTGAGAATTATTTTCTCCCGTTGTATCAGTTTTCTTTTTCACTTTCTGTCTCAAAGCACAAAAGATTTTAATGTTGGTAAAACCCATTTTATGTATTTTGTTGTTGTTGCTTTTGCTTCAAGTGTAATACATTAAGAAACCATTGCCTAATCCAAGGTCATGAAGATTTGCACCTGTGTTTTTTAATTTTTGTATATGATATGAGGTTGGATTTAATATTATATTTTAAAATACAAAGAATTTTCTGTTTGAGAGACACATTAGCACATTGTATCATGTGTAGCAAAGACACTTATATAGTGTTTATAACAGGTTTAGAAAAATTTTCAGAAGGTTTGTGACAGTATCAGTTACCATTTGCTGAATATAACTAATGTTTAACTTATTATTCATTAACCTTCACACCAGTGCCATAAAGTAGTAACAATATATCCATGTTGAATTTGAGGAAATTTTGAAGTTTCACGTTTCAGCTATTCGAGGGTTTATTTATTTATTTATTGAGACGGAGTCTCGCTCTGTCCCCCAGGCTGGAGTGCAGTGGTGCGATCTCGGCTCACTGCAAGCTCCGCCTCCCAGGTTCACACCATTCTCCTGCCTCAGCCTCCCGGGTAGCTGGGACTACAGGCGCCCACCACCATGCCTACCTAATTTTTTAGTAGATACGGGGTTTCACCGTGTTACCTAGGATGGTCTCGATCTGACCTCGTAATCCGCCCACCTCGACCTCCCAAAATGCTGGAAATTACAGGCGTGAGCCACTGCGCCTGGCTAGAGGGTTAAATGACTTGTTTAAGGCAACAGTACAAGTTTCAGAGCCCAGGTCTGTCAGATTCCATAGCCTGTGGGTACTCCAATAATGCTGATGGTTTTAAAACTTCTTGCAAATAAAGTAAGGACCTGAGCCAAAATTTGGCCTGTTATTCTGCCAGTGAATAATTTTCAGTACAGTCACAAACCAAATGTGAACCACATAATGACGGTTCTGTCAGTGCTCGAGTGCCTGTAGGAAGGAAGGTAGTCCCATAAGATTATAACTGTATTTTTACTGTACCTTTTCTATGTTTAGATACACAGATACTTACCATTGTGTTACAGTCGGTTATAGTATTCACCACAGTCACATACTTTACAGGTTTATAGCCTAGGGGCAATAGGCTATATACCACATAGCCTAGATATGTAGTAGGCTATGCCATCTAGGTTTGTTGTAAGTACATGTTATCATGTTCACATGATGAAATGACCTAATGACACATTTCTCAGAACATATTCCTGTCTTTAAGTAACACATAACTGTATCTGAAACTGGCAGAATTAACTTGCAGACTAATAGACTCAACCAAAATTTTAAATGTTCATTATTAAAGGATTCAATGAATATGCTCTGATAAAGTGATTGGCCAGCCTTTTCTTTTCAGTTATAAACAAACAGAGCTAGCAGTTATGTGTACATGGATCCTGGGAGACATACCTTGCAGAATCTCAGCCTCACCATACCTCCTATAAAATGGTTGTGCTTGTCCTGCCTATTTCTTAGCCAAGAGAGAGCTAATCCATATTTTTTAAGCTAAAGGTCACTGTAAAAATACTGGATTCTGTTGACTTCATTGTAGTGAATTTGTTGTTAAAATGTATGCTTATGAAAGAAAAAAAATTTAGTAGCCCAGTAATGAATTAATTGATAATATTTTATCAAATTGAGATATAATTCACATACCATAAAATTCATTTTTTAAAAATATACAGCTTAGTGGGTTTTAGTACATTCACAAGAGTATGCAGCCATCACCACTATCTAAATCCAGAATATTTTTATCATGCCACCACTAAAAAACCCACATCTCTTAGCAATTATTCTTGCTACCCCTGTTCCCCTATCACCTGGCAACCACTAATCTACTTTCTGTCCCCATGGATTTGCCTATTCTGGACATTTTAAATAAATAGAATCATGCAATATATGGTGGTCTTTCGTGGCTGAGTCTTCCATGTTGTAGCATGTATGAGCACTTCATTCCTTTTTATTGCCAAATAATATTCCATTACATGGATATACCATGTTTTATTTATCCATTCATCATTTGAGAGAGATTTGAGTTGTTTCTACTTTTTGCCTGTTATCACTAATGCTGCTGTGAACATCTGTACAAGCTTTTGTGTAGACGTGTTTTTCTTTGTCTTGAGTATATATCTAGGAGTGAAATTATGGGTCATATGGCAACTGTGTTTTTACCCTTTGAAGGAACAGCCAGACTGTTTTCCAAAGCAACTACCATTCTACATTACTACCAGCAATGTATGAAGATTCCCATCTCCACATTTGCACCAATACTTGTTACTGTCCATCTTTAACATTGTAGCCATCCTAGTGGATATGAAGTGGTATCTCATCATGGTCTTGATTTGCATTTCCCTAACAACTAATGACCTTGGAACATCTTTTCCTGTGCTTATTGGCCATTTGTATATCTTCTAGGAGAAATTTCTGTTTAACTTTTCGCTCATTTTTAAATTGGGATTTTTGTCTTGTTATTAAGTTGTAATGATATATGATTCGCACTTTTTTTCTTTTCCATTTTATAGATTGTCTTTTCACTTTCTTGATGGTGTCTTTTGAAATACAAAACTCATTAATTTGAGTTCAGGTACGCTGGCTCACACCTGTAATCCCAACACTTTGGAAGGCCAAGGAGGAAGGATCACTTGAGCCAGGAGTTGGAGACAAGCCTGGGCAACATAGGGAGACCTCATCTCTGCAAAAATACTTAAAATTAGGTGGTGCACGCCCATAGTCCCAGCTACTTGGGGGGCTGAGGTAGGCAGATCACCTGAGCCTGGGAGGTTGAGGCTGCAGTGAGCCAAGATTGTGCCCCTGCATTCTGGCCTGGGCATCCAGGAGTGAGATCGTGTCTCAAAAAAAAAAAATTTTTTTTTTTAAGGCCGGGTGCGGTGGCTCACACCTGTAATCCCAGCACTTTGGGAGGCCGAGGCGGGTGGATCACCTGAGGTCAGGAGTTGGAGACCAGCCTGACCAACATGAAGAAACCCTGTTTCTACTAAAAATACAACATTAGCCGGGTGTGGTGGCTCATGCCTATAATCTCAGCTACTCGGGAGGCTGAAGCAGGAGAATCACTTGAACCCAGGAGGCAGAGGTTGCGGTGAGCCGAGATCACACCATTGCACTCCAGCCTGGGCAACAAGAGTGAAACTCCATCTCAAAAACAAACAAAAAAAAATTTAAATTGGCCTGGCATGGTGGCACACACCTGTGATCCTAGCTACTCAGGAAGCTGAGGTGGGAGGATTGCTTGGGCCCAGGAGGATGAGGCTGCAGTGAATCATAATTGTGCTACTGCACTCCAGCACAGGCAAAGAGATCTTGTCCCCCCCCCCAAAAAAGTTTCTAGTTTTGATGATTATTTTCTAATTTTTCTTGTGCTACTTTTGCTTTTGGTGTCATCTAAGAAACAATCCCTTAATTCAAGTTCACGAAGATTTACACCTGTGTTTTCTGAGAGTTTTATAGTTTTAACTCTTACATTTAGATCTTTGATCTATTTTGATTTTTTTTGTAATAGTGCAAGGTAGATGTCCAGATTTGTTCCCCTGCATTTGATTTCCACTTCTCCCATCACCATTTGTCAAAGACTGTTCTTTGCCTATTGAATTATTGTGGCACCTTTATCAAATTTGAACATACAGATGAGAGTTTATTTCTGCGTTCTCTATTATATTCCATTGGTCTGTATGTCTTGTCTTTATGCCAGTACTGCGATTTTTTTAAGTTACAAATTGAGTTTATAATTGCATATATTTGTAGTACAAAGTGATGCTATGATCTGTGACTACAATGTGTAAAAATTTAATCAAGCTCATTAACATATCCATTACCTTAAATACTTATTTTTGCCATGACACATCTGAAATTTACTCAGCAATTTTGAAATGTACAGTAGGCTATTATTAACTATATTCGCCATGCTGTGCAATAGGTCTAAAAAAAAGGAAAAGTATTCCTCCTGTCTAAGATTTTGTACCTTTTGACCTGACTTTCATCTCCCTATTCCCCCTGCCCCTCAGCCTCTGTAACTACCATTTTACTCTGGTTTTATGAGTTTGATTCTTTTAGATTCCACATTTAAGTGAGAACATGTGGTATTTGTCTTTCTGTGCCTGGCTTATTTCACTTACCGTAATGTTCTCCAATTCCGTCCGTGTTGTCAGAAATGACAGAATTTGCTTCTTTTTAAAGGCTGAATAGTATTCCAGTGTGTGTATATACCACATTTTCTTTCTTCATTCATCTGTTGATGGACATGTTGGTTGATTATGTAACTTGGCTATTACAAACAGTGCTGCAGAGAACATGGGAGTGCAGACATCTCTTCAATAAACCGATTTCAAATCTTTTTGGGTAAATACCCAGAAGTGTGATTGCTGGATTCCACACTTTTAATTACTGTAGCTTTGTAAATAAGTTTTGAAATAAGGAAGTGTGAGTCCTCCGACTTTGTTCTTTTTCAAAATTGTTTTGGATATTCTGGGTCCCATGCCTTCCCATATGAATTTTAGGATCATTTTGTCAATTTATGCAAAAAAGCACCTGAAAAAAATTTTTTTTTTTTTTTTTTTTTTTGAGACGGAGTCTCGCTC